>NC_057716.1:17678092-17692966 GCF_004010195.1 Chiloscyllium plagiosum | reverse complement strand
AGCGATCTTCCAATTATCCGGGACTTTCCCTGACTCCAGTGACTTTTGAAAGATCTCAACCTACGCCTCCGCTATTTCCTCAGCCACCTCCCTCAGAACTTTAGGATGTCGCCCACTAGCACTTTCTCTTTTGTAATGGCAACCATACTCAACTCAAACCCCTGACTCCCTTTAATTGTTGGGATATTACTCATGTCTTCCACTGTGAAGTCTGACGCAAAGTACTTATTAAGTTCTCCTGCTATTTCCTTATCTCCCATCACTAAGCTTCCAACATCAGTTTTAAGTGGCCCAATGTCTACTCTTGCCTGTCGTTTGTTTAGAGACGATCAATGATTTCAAAAGGAAACCAGATAGCTACCTGAAGGGAAAAGACTTGCAGGATTATGGGATATAGCGAGAGAACGGGGTCAACTAGCTTGCTTCACAGAAAGCTAACAAAGACTAATTGGGCTGAATGGCTTCCTTTCATAGCTTTTATGATTTAATGACTCCATGTTATATTCAGCTTGGACTGTGATAAGAATTTGCTACATTTGCTGCATGGTGTTTAGAATTTGCTCATCTGGAAACCTATATCTTCTTAGGATTTGCATTAAAATTTAGCATTCTTGGCACTTTTTTTTCACAAATATTTAAAGAACCTGAGCTATTCAGCTGAGATTCCTTAATTATGTACAGGAAATTCATGCAAAAAATTTATCTGATTCCAATAAAGATTCACATTGTCAAAATATTTTCAAAAAATTCATAATGAATCATTACATTTCAACAATATGGAATACCAAATTCAATGACCATCGCTACAGTGCTTCCCATTCCCATTTCCCTCTGTGATCCCACTTCAAAACTTAAATTGTGTCAGTCCGTTAGTGAGAGGGATTGCAGATCAAAGCAGGCCGAGCAAGAGGAAGAAAACATTTTGAGGTATTATGGTACAACTAATTTCTTCAAACAGTAAAGGAATGTGTGGAGAAAGGTAGACAGCATTACTAAATTCAAGAGGGAACTGCATTTTTAATGGGGTAGTAATTGAAGCTGGCAAGGATATGTCATATCCTTTAATGGGCGGCACGGTGGCCCAGTGGTTAGCACTGCTGCCTCACAGCGCCAGAGACCCGGGTTCAATTCCCGCCTCAGGCGACTGACTGTGTGGAGTTTGCACATTCTCCCCGTGTCTGTGTGGGTTTCCTCCGGGTGCTCCGGTTTCCTCCCACAGTCCAAAGATGTGCAGGTCAGGTGAATTGGCCATGCTAAATTGCCAGTAGTGTTAGGTAAGGGGTAGATGTAGGGGTATGGGTGGGTTGCGCTTCGGCGGGGCGGTGTGGACTTGTTGGGCCGAAGGGCCTGTTTCCACACTGTAAGTAATCTAATCTAATCTAATACCTTAAAAATACACTACGTCCAGCCAGATGGACCACACAACAGCTCATGTTTGTGGTCCAAGTTTTGTTTCAAGTTTTAGAAAAATGTATCAAAAAGCAATGAAATGATAGTAGATGCAGATGACATGTAACACCTTACTGTCCAGTTTAACTAAGGCAGGTTTTACATGGTCAAAACCAGAATTAAATTGATTACGTCTATATTGAGGCAAAACTGATAACAAAATCTTGTTTGAACTGCAGTACTATAAAATCTGAAAACTAGAACTGTAGGGTGCCTGCCCACAAATTAGTGTTAAAACAGGGTTCTGAGATAGCCAAGTGAGCTGTTACATACCGAGATTTGTCTAAATAGGCATTCAAAGAGAAAAAAATGAAAACAGTGACTCAGTAAACATGTGAATGATGCCTTTAGCTTGAATTTGTTCATATCTTACAATGGCTGACATTTTGCAGTAAAAAGCATTGAAAAATGTTGGTACATAGTCCTGGAAAAGCTCAGTAATCTTTTTACTGCTTAGTGGTGGTGTTTGGACAAATACAATGTAGTCAGTTGTGTTGTCACTGCAGTTAAAGATGTTCCTGCATGTTTGTGCCTAGGTGGCTTCAGACAGGTTAGAAGGAAGGCATTTATCAGACTTTTGCAGAGTCATTGGTCTCTTCAGAAATGTTTTGGAAGGAAATGGTTAGGAGCCAGTTCTCCAATCACAGGGTACTTTTTCTTCTGCATTTGCTGGTATGACCTAATCAGTGACAAAGAGAAGAACCAGCCTATAATTGGAACGGTGAAGTTGAGTGGCAAAGGGGTGCTAGTGGTTGCAAAGAGAATCAATATGTAAATAGGAATAAATGTTAGGTGTGAAATGAGAAAATAGGTCTGCTTTGCTGAAAGCATCATTATCAATCCCCTTGATTTTTAGTCTGGGCACCTCACCATTTGTTTCACTTGCTCCTTTTCCCCCTTTGTCAATAGCATAAAAACCATCATCTTTCATCTGCTTACAGGTTTAAAGAAGCGCCATATTGGAATTGAAACATTTCTCTCTCCACAGATTCTGCCACACCTGCTGAGTTTCTCTCTTTTATTTTATATTACTGTACATTTGTTACTGGGATATATTTACAAATATTTTTGGTGAAAAGCAACTCCCATAAAGTGTTATTATCCGTTATTTTAACAAACCATTGTAATGGAAAGTTGACTTGAAAATAAGCCTCAGTGTGCATAATGCAAAGCCAAAGTAATTGTATTTGAAAAATCTGAATTGTATTCAAGTAAATGGTGTAATGGAAACAGCAAAAGCAACTGATATCATAACAGCACCCATAATTAGGCCATGTCTGTTACAGGTCAAATAGCTTCACGGGGTAACACAGAAGGAAGATGACTAAACATGAAAGACCAAAACATTTAGAATGAAGAACTGTATTATGAAAGGCTATGAAAAAATGCAAAATGACAGAAATAAATACAACCAGCATAAATAGATCTCAATGAAAACTGGAACAGATGAGTTTGTTATACTAATAATTTCTCACCCAATTTTCATCATTCAAGTATGAAGACAAGAAATGAAATATTACCAGATCAATGAAGTATGACCTTTGTAAGGTGATTGAATTTTTTTTAAAAAGGCATTCATTTGATATGGGTGTTGCTGCCTCGGCAACATCTATTACCATTCCTGGATGCTTGAGAAAGTGGTGGTTAGTAGATAGTTTCTATAGTATGAAAACATTATTTTTCTAGTTAAGTTATATAAATGGTGTAGATGGTAAATAGATTGGCTCAACGTTCTTACTCATTTGAGTCCTGGCAATAGAATCCACCACAAACTAATCAGACATTAATTTCACAAAGAAGCAAAGGAACAAAATCAGTTTGGCCAAGCTCAGTCTTGTTCCTTATGATGAGTGTTCGCCCACTATAGAATACTATCCTTTAGAAGAATCTTTGGTGTGGATATATTGCGAATGAAGGCTGCCCATTAAGTCATTAGCAAGGTTATCATTTATTAGCCACCTCAATTGTCATTGAGCAAGAGGTGCCTTGAATCACTGCAGTCCTGGTAAGTAGGAAGTTCCAAAATTTTGATCGTGTGGTGATAAATGAAAACCCCATATATTTCCAAGTCAGGATGATATGTGCCTTAGAGGAGAACTGCAGCTAGTGATTTTTGCATGTGTCTGCTGATCTTCCAAGTGGTAAAGTTCTTAGATTTTCCAAAACACCTTGTATGAAATGCACCTTGTATGTGGTACACAGTAGATAGGTGAATTTTTAAATTGATGAATGGGTGCTAATTGAGCAGTGTGTTTTGTCCTGGATGTGGTCAAGCTTCTCAAGGATTGCTAGAGCGGCACCTACCAAATCAAGTGGAAAATATGTCATCTTACACCAAATTGCTGTCCTGCAGATGGTCGACAGGACTTAGAGAGTCACCTGAAGAGTCACGAACAACTGAATATGCAGCTTCTGACCTGATCTTCCGCAACTAATTCAGTTAAGGCTCTAGTCAATAACAGCCTCCCTTTACGTTGATAATGGGAGGTTCAGCAATGGGAATGTCATTCAATGTTAACGGTGTAGGCAAGACTCTAATGGAGATAGTCATTGTGTGCCCTTAGCATTACGAGCCATTTACCAGTCAAAGTCAGGATGCTATCCCAGTCTTGATGTACTTGGGCATAGACTGCTTCATTATCTGAGGAATTTTGAATGGAACACTGTGCAAACATTAGCACTTCTAACCTTGTGATGGAGGGAAGTTTATTGATATAGCAGGTGAAGATGATTAGGACGAGGATGCTATCCTGAAAAAGAGGCTCTGGTGGCATAATGGTAGTGTCCCTAGCTCTGAGCCAGAAGGCCTAGGTTCAAGTCCCACATATTCCAGAGGTGTGTAATAATATTTCTGAACAGACTCATTAGAGAATACTGGAAGTATTTTAGCTGTCCTTTAGCTGAGATGATTGGCTTCTGACAATCACAACCACCTTCCCCTACAATCAGTAGGTTCTAATAGAGGACAGCTTTCCTCAGAGACACAATTTTTGTGAATCACCCCAAAGCTATGCTTGATTAATTCTCGTCTTAGTGTCAAAGGTAGGCTTCTCATGTAAGCTTTGTACTTCAGCACCTTTATTCATATTTGGACCAAGGCTGCAAGGACATCTGGAATGAAGAGACCCTGGTAGAGCCCTAAGCTGAGTAACAGTGAACAGGATATATGAGAGTGCAGGTATCACGCGAAAGCACTATCAGCAACAAATTCCATAACTTTGCTGATATTTAGAGTTGGTTGATAAAATGATAATTGCTCATATTCGATGTGTCTTACATTTTGTGGAGAGAGGGGATACCTGGGCAATATTCTACACTGCCTTGTAGGTGCCAGTTCTGTAATTGAGATAATGATTTATTTATACTGTGATTCAGACAAACAAAAATGTGCTCCTTTTTCTTATATATCAGAGATCCTGAAAATAAATTACTCTAATTTTAAAATCACATTCATGGTTTTGAAATTGCTGCATAAGATGATAAAGGACTTGTGCCAAAAGAGAAAATGCTAGAAAACCTCAGCAGGTCTGGCAGCATCTGTAAGAAGAGAAAAGAGCTGACGTTTCGAGTCTAACTGACCCTTTGTCAAAGCCAAAAAAAAGGAGAGAAATAGGGAGGTATGTATACTACGCTGAGAGAAGGTGAGTCATGGCTCCAGAAGCAAAGGTAGCAATAAAGAGATGATAATGACAGTGCATAGAGAGATTATAGGGAGATTAGGAGCTGTGAATGACCAAGGCTGAAGCCAGTGCTACTGACAAAATATGTGGGGATGGGTGAAGCAGAGGCAAAATGGAAAACAAGGGAGAAGGGTAGCAAAGGGGGAAGAGGAGAGAAAAAAGGTGACGCGAGAGTGGTGAGCGAGAGAAAGAGAGATAATCAAGAAATAAGAGGTACAGAAGTGAAAAAAATATATTAAAAAAATAAGTAAAATAAATGAAATAAAATTATCTGAAGTTGTTGAATTCAATGTTGAGACCGGCAGGCTGTAACGTGCCATGTCGGAAGATGAGATGCTGTTCCTCCAGTTTGCGTTGAGCTTCACTGGAACATTGTAGCAGGCCAAGAACATACATGTGGGCATGAGAGCAGGATTATGCGTTGAAGTGGCAAGCCACATGAAGGTCTGGGACCTGATTGTGTACAGACCGAAGGTGCTCAGCAAAGCAATCATCCGGTTGGCGTTTTGTCTCTCTGATACAGAGGAGACCACATTGGGAGCAACGAATGCAATAGACCAAATTGAAAGAGATACAAGTGAAATGCTGCTTAATCTGAAATGAGTGTCTGGGGCCATGGATGGTGAGCATGGAAGGAGTAAAGGGGCAGGTGTTGCACCTTCTGCAATTGCATGGGAAGGTGCCGTGTGTGATGGGAGAGGTGTTAGGTGTGATGGAGGAGTGGACTAGGTTGTCCCGGAGGGAATGATCTCTGCGGAATGTAGATAGGGGGAGGGAAGGGAAGATGTGTTTACTGGTGGCGTCATGTTGGAGTTGGCGAAAATGGGGGAGGATTAGTCTTTGCATGTGAAGGCTGGTGGGGTGAAAGGTGAGAACAAGAGGGACCCTATCCTTGTTCTGGGAGGGGAGGGAGGGGGTGAGAGTTGTGGCACGGGAGATGGACTGCACGCTGTCGAAAGCCCTGTCAACAACTGTAGGTGGGAAACTACGGTTGGAGAAGAAGGAACACATATTAAGATCACCACTTTGGCCAAAGTGGCCTCATTGGAAGAAACGCGGCAGAGGTGAGGAACTGAGAGAAAGGGATAGAGTCCTTACAGGACGTAAGATGAGAAGAGCTGTAGTCCAGATAGCTGTGGGAGTCAGTGGGCTTGTAATGGATATTAGTGGATAGACTATTGCCGGAAATAGAGACAGAAAGGTCAAGGAAAGGAAGCAAGGGTCGGAGATGGACCAGGTGAAGGTGATGGAGGGATGGAAACTGGAAGCGAAGTTTATGAATGCTTCCAGGTCAGGACGAGAGCATGAAGCCGCAACGAAATAGTCATCGATGTACCGATAAAGCAGTTGTGAAGGGGACCCGGGTAGGCCTGGAACAAGAAATGTTCCACATACCCCATGAAAAGGCAGGCATAGCTAGGACCCATGCGGGTACCCATTGCTATACCTTTGATTTGGAGAAAATGGGATGAGTTGAAGGAGAAGTTGTTGAGAGAGAGAGAACAAGTTCAGTCAGGTGGAGGAGAGTGGTGGTGGATGGAGATTGTTCGGGCCTCTTTTTGAGAAAGAAGCAAAGAGCTTTCAAGCCGTCTTGGTGTGGGATGGAGGTGTAAAGAGATTGCACATCCATGGTGATAGAAGGTGGTTAGGGCCTGGGAATTGAAAGCTGTCAATGTATCGCAAAGCATTAGAGGAATCCTGGATCTAGGTGGGGAGGGAGTGAACCAGAGGAGTGAGGATGGAGTCAAGGTAGGAGGAAATAAGTTCAGTGGGACAGGAGCATGCTGACACAATGGGCCTGCCAGGACAGTCCTTCTTGTGGATTTTGGGGAGTAGGTAGAAACTGGCTTGTTAACAATGCTATCAAGCAGCACTTGTTCAGTAATAAATTGCTCAGTGATGCTCAGTTCCATCAGGACAACTCAGCTCTTCACCTCAAGACAGTTTTAGTTCAATTATGAACAAAATTGTTGAACTCCAGAGGTGGGTGACAGCAACTACCATAAGATGGAGAAGCAGAAGTAGGCCCCTCAGCCCACAGAGTCTGGTGCACCAATGAAATCATGGCTGATCTGCAAATCCTCAACTCTACTTTACAGTCTTTTCCACATAACTATGATTTTCTTACTGATGAAAGTCTTGGAGACACTTAATGAGCCAGTCTCAACAGTCCTCTGCAGTAAAGGATTCCACAAATTCACTATTCTCTGAGAGAAGTAATTCCTCCTCATCTCTGTTTTTAAATGTGTGACCCTTATTCTGAGATCATGCCCTCTAGTCTCAGACTCACCCACATGTAAATTCACTCAGCATGATTTCCCCTTCATGAAGCCATGAACATGATGGTTGATCATATTTTGTATTTCTAAGTATTATATACTTTGTAGCAGGCTCGAACATTTTTCTAATAATATACATTAAGCTAATTGGTCTATAGTAACCTGAGTTTTTTGTCTCCTTTCCTTTTCAAATAAACATTGACAAGTTTTCCAATCCCCTGGTCTCAACATTTGATAAACTATAGCATTAAGGAGCCCTAGCACAACTGGAGTTAATGGGAATCGGGGGCAACTTTCCTCTGGTTGGAGTCGTACCTAGCACAAAAGTGTACGTTCTTGTTTGGTGGTGGTCATTCATTTAAGTCTTAGGACATCTCTGCAGGAGTTCCTCAAGTTAGTGCCCCAGGCCAAAATCTTCAGCTGCCTCATCAATTACCTTCCTCCCATCATGGTGATGGCAGTGGCAAGGTGGTAATGTCACTGGACTAGAAATCCAGAACCCGAGGCTGATACTCTGGTAACATGGGTTTAAACTTTACCATGGCAGATACTGAAATTTGAAGACAACCTTTGATTGTTGTAAAAACTTATCTGGTTCCCATGTCCTTTAGGCATAGCCCATTCTTTGTAACTGCAGACTCTCAACGTGATTGACTCTTAATGGCCCTCTGAACAAATAGAGATGGGCAATAGATTCTGCCCTCGGTAACAATGGCCACATTGCAAGAACAAATGAAAAAAATAGCCATAAGTAGGGATATTCATTGGTGATTGCATCATACGCTGCACCATTTACAACTTCTTAGATACAGAAGTAGTTTGGATTCTTACAGTGTAACAGCTGAAAAATAATCCAGGCTTGGGGAAGTAATGTTTGTGCCACATAACTGTCAGCCTACGACCATCTTCAACAAAGGAGAATCTAATCATTGTCCCTTTGACATTCATGGTATTACCATTGCTGAATCTCCCATAATTAACATGCTATGGCTCACTAGCACCTCTTAGTTTTCATTAAGGGGTCATAACAATTTTCAACATTCACAACATGGTCATGGTGCAATATGCTGGGGAAGCACTGACCTATAAGACCAAAAACAGATGTGTGGGAGCACCACACTTATAAATTCCTCTCCAAGTGACAACCCACCCTGACTTGGAACAACATTGGCACTCCTTCATTGTCGCTGGAACTTCAAAATCCTGGAACTTCCTTCCTAACAGCATTCTGAGTCAAGTCACTCAGCCTGGACTGCTGTGGTTCACACAGTCAACTCACCAATACCTTTTCAAGTACAATTAGGAATGAGCAATAAATGCTGGCCTAACCTTCGAAACACATATCCCATGAATGAATAAAAATTTGTTTTACAATACTGGCAAAATTCATTTCCAGAATATGGATCTCACATGCAAGGCATCTATTGCCTAGTTGCACTGACAAGGTGATAATATAACTCAATGGCTTGCCATATCATTTTTGGATATAGGTAAGAATCAGTACATAATTACTATGCTACTGCACTTAACTATTCTAAAGTACAAATACATCTTATTGCAAAATTTATATGATCATGCATTGTACTTGTCCTAAAGAGTGAAGGAAATGCACTATATTAAAGACACACTTCCAAGTTGTAGAATTTCGCATGCAACTGAATATTGTAATCATTAGCAATAATCCCTACTTCTGACCTCATGACGAAGGCACAGTCATTAATGAAACAAAGGATACAAGAGGTCCTTTTTTCTTATTCTAAAGAGTCAAGCTGAACCAACATAAGCAATAAAAATGATTCAAAAATAAGCAACAGGCAGATAGCCACAGTTTCATCTCCTCTAACCAATTGAATCCCTAAAAACGCTAATTTTCTCTTAACATTTTAATGAAGTGCTTGCTCATGTTTGGAAAAAGTGTTTAAATTAGGTTCTTTCTCTTTTAGAGGCGGTGTTGATATAAACAGGAGGTTCAACAGTCTCCTCACTCCAGGGACTGGCTCTGGGCGAGCTGGTCAGAATCCATGTACAGTGCACATGTAAATAAAGGGTGACTTGGTGATTGGATACCAGCCCCTGTGTAATTTTTCAGTGGTGATGAGAGAAAACAGTATTTCCCTGAATTCGCTCACAACATTCGTCTTTGAGTTGCGGTAAGCATTTCTGGCGTAATGTTTTTATTTGGGAAGCTTGACTTGTTCAATCAAAGACTGGGCCCAATACATGGAAAGAATGCGTTATTTTTTTCTAGACAAATGGATTTTGGCAGATAAAAATCAATGAATAATCTTTTTAACTGCTTGTGGACCAGCAGCATTTTCAGTTATTAGGAGCCTAACTTTCCCTGAGGCACCTTTCAAGAGTTGATGGATTTAGTTAAGGAATATTACAACCCTAGCCTCCTCTAATCCTGAGACGCTATCAGTTTTATTCGGCATGTTCGGACAGCTTGACACCATCCATTGTTCAATGGTCTGGCAGAAAGTGCAATCCAAACATTGAAGGCAGCCTTAAAGAAATGGCCTACACATTCACTTGATACCAAACTGTCACGGTTCCTGTTTGATTATAGGACAACCCCTCACACAACTACAGGGATAACTCAAGGGGAGTTGCCAATGGAAGAAACCAGGTTAAACTTGATATTCCTGGACTTGGGAGGGCAAGGTGAAACAGCAGCAAGGGAACGCCAGTACTGGCCACATACTTCCTCTATGCGAGACCAACAATTTACATCAGGGGACGAAGTTTCGTGTTGAAGTAACAGAAATGGCCTTGTATGGTTAAGAGGTGAGGTCAACGCAAGGTCAAGTCTGTGACATACAAAGTTTGGGTAGATGAGGCAGTCTTGAACAAGCATGTGGATCATACAAGTGGCTACCTTGCAAACAGGGCAGGAGAAAAACATACCTGACCCCTCAGAATGACCAGAAAGTTTGTCTGAAACCATGGGTTCTCCCCTTATGTCTAGCATCCAAGAAACCGGAGATTGTCAGAGATAGATTTAGCCTAGATTCTGTTACTGTCTGAAGAGGAGGAGGAACCTCTCCCAAGATGTTCTAGGTGCAAGAGATAGGCTATAACATACGAGCCACCCTGGGGTGGGGGGGAATGCACTGATTGCAATAGGGCCAGCTGGATCTCATTGACTATGAGTATCCTGATTAGGGCTGTTGTTCTGCGCCAATCATGGAGTCCTGACTGACAGATATAAAAAGGAGATTTCGAGACTTTCCTCAGTCTCGGGGCTGCCTCTGGGCTAGCTGGTCAGAGTGCTTGCATTGCGCACGTGTAAATAAAGAGTGACTTGGTGACGGGATACTAGCCTCTATGCAGTTATTTTAGGTGGCATTATTTAAAAATTAGCTATTTGATTCTAGTTACAATCAAAATAATCAAGCATAAAAAAGTTTTGCTTTCACATCAGTAAACTAGACTTAGCTTTATGAAAACCTTCACATCAATGCAGCGTTACCTGTTTTTCTGAGCGGAAAGTCATCTTTGGGATCATACATCCCTAGCATTGGATGATTGTATGAGGCAGATATGCTGCTTTGAGGTGGCGAACTCTGGTCTAATGAGCCATGCTGGGTTTTTCTGCAGTAAAAAGAACACAATCAAATAATCAGGTTGCAACTCTTGCGTAATGTGTAAGTGTGAAAGCAACTGAAACACATATGAACTCAGAATAATGGATTAAGTAGCACCTGGCATTTTAATTAAAATGAATTATTGTAAATTGTAACCAAAACAGGTTCTAGTTAATTTGAAATTTTACAAGTGCAACTCGTTAGTGAAGTCAGAGGCCTTAAAACCCTCTGAGATACTGAACATCTTACGTTAAAAAGAAAGTTGAATAAAACAGGCAGGTCCAGGTTTAATTCCAAGTCGACGTTAATTGATTAAACTGAAATTACAGAAGTACACTACAATCGCTTTAAAACTCGTGTGCTAGACTCTCAGAATCATACGGCACAACCTATATGTCAGTCTTTTCACAGAACTGCTCTACTTATTTATCCTCTCCCCATAACTCTTTACTGTTTTTTCTTTCTTAATTATATTTCTAATTCCTTTTTGAAATTAATTCTGAATTCACCTCCACTACCTGGTAGTGAATTCAATTAACAAGTTGCTACACTAAAAAAAACTCATCTGTCCTCTTGCACTTTTTGCCAATGGGATTGGGGAAAATACACTCACATGGATTGAGAATTTGTTAAGACATAAAGCAGAGTGTGGGAATAAATGTCGTAAGTTGGTTGCCATAAGGGTTGGTGCCAGGTCCACGGCTGTTCACAATCTATATAAATGATTCCAAACTAATTTATGGCACCAAACTGAGGGAAGTGAAAGTTGTGAAGAGAATACAACAATGTTTCAAGAGGTCTTGCGCAGGCTCTGTGAACGGACTAGAACATGGCAGATAGAATATATTAGAATAAATGTGAAGCTTGGTAGAAAAAAGTGAAGGCAGAATATTTCATAAATCACTAACTTTAACATGCAGATGCAGCAAACAAGTGGGGAGCCAAATGGCATAATTGCCTTCATCACGAATTGAGTACAAGAGTCAAAATGTCTTGCTGAAGTCGTACAGAGCCTTCACCCAGAGTATTGTGCACAGTTTTTATCTCCTTGTCCAATGAGGGATTATACTTGTCAAAGATGGAGTACAGTGGAGTTTCATCAGTTTCATCCCATCGTGGGATGGCAGGATTAATTTATGAGGAGAAACTGAGGAGCTTGGGTCTATATTCCCTAGAGTTTTGAAGAATGAGAGGTCACCTTATGAAACCTAGAAAATTCTTGCAGGGTGTGACGGGTTGGATGTATACAAGATTTTCTTCTCGCTGGTGAGTCTAAAATCAGGAGATATAATCACAAGATTAAGAGGTCATATAAGGCTGAAGAGGCATTTCTTCACACAAAGGGTGTTGAATCTTTGGAATTCTCTATCCCTGTAGAAGCTCAGTCATTGAGTATGTTTAAGACAAATTGATAGATTTCTGAAAACTAATGAAACCAAAGCATACGGAGATAGTGTGGGAAAATTACAGAGGAAAATGATTCGCCATGATCTAATTAGGTTCAATGGCCTACGCCTGTACCTGAGCTTCAATGTTGTAATAATCCTAAGTTGCATTTTCTGGTTAAACATTCAACTGCATTCGGGAAGGGAACATCACGTAGAATTTATGCTTCTGGACTCTTCTCAGGACCCATGACTAAAAGTGCATTTCTTGCTAGGCTGATTGAGGAGAGGATCAATTAACAGTGTTCCCCCTCCCCTACCCAATAGTGAACAACATACTGATTCTTGTAAACTATGCTTATGCATGAATTCTGCTTTTTCAGTATGACTGCTCAGAGTAGAACTGCATGCCAATGTATGAGTTGTATTGAGAGCATCATAGAAAAAAATTAACAGTGCAGAAATTATTTCATTCTTGTTTTGGTCCCATTGTCATACTTGTTTGAGTTGGATAAAAGTGTTATATTGAATAGTTCCTTTTAGCAAGTACCAATTTGTGCTCTGCCCTCCTAAGTTAAAGCAAATAATGAGAAGCAAATAATGAGAAGTACAACTCAATACATTAATAAAAATGGACACCTAAACTTTGAGGAATACTTAACACAAAAATATTCCAACATCAAGGGCCGAAGGGCCTGTACTGCGCTGTATTCTTCTATGTTCTATGTAACACAAAAATGTTCCAACTTCCAAGTTGAATTTTGGAAGGTCAAATTTGAAAGCTGAGTACAGGATTAAGGATAGGATTTTTGGAAGTGTGGAGAAATAGAGGGATCTTGGTGTGCAGGTACATAGATCCTTTAAAATGGCCACCCAAGTGGACAGGGTTGTTAAGAAAGCATATGGTGTTTTGACTTTCATTAACAGGGGGATTGAGTTTAAGAGTCGTGAGATCTTGTTGCAGCTCTATAAAACTTTGGTTAGACCGCACTTGGAATACTGTGTCCAGTTCTGGTCGTCCTATTATAGGAAAGATGTGGATGCTTTGGAGAGGGTTCAGAGGAGGTTTACCAGGATGCTGCCTGGACTGGAGGATGAAGAGTATGAAGAGAGGTTGACTGAGCTCAGACGTTTTTCATTGGAGAAAAGGAGGAGGAGAGGGGACCTAATTGAGATAATGAGAGGCATAGATAAAGTCGATAGCCAGAGACTATTTCCCAGGGCAGAAATGGCTAACACGAGGGGTCATAGTTTTAAGCTGGTTGGAGGAAAGTATAGAGGGGATGTCAGAGGCGGGTTCTTTACACAGAGAGTTGAGAGACCATGGAATGCGTTGCCAGCAGCAGTTGTGGAAGCAAGGTCACTAGGGACATTTAAGAGACTACTGGACATGCATATGGTCACAGAAATTTGAGGGTGCATACTTGAGGATCAGTGGTCGGCACAACATCGTGGGCTGAAGGGCCTGTTCTGTGCTGTACTGTTCTATGTTCTAGCACACAAGACAGGCTAATCTACAGCAAAGTGAGTGTTACAAGTAAATAAGATGCTATAAGGCCCACATTTCATAAACTAGAAGGTTTAAGCTCTAGTAGGTTTAAGAGACACATTTAGTATCTGAGTTTTTCAATTACATGAACTGAAGTGGTAATACTTTTAACCGAAAGATAGCACACAAAGTATACACCAATCTGAAACAATGAATTTAACAAAGTCAATAACATTTATTTAAACTTGTACAAATTTATACTGCAGAGATACAATATATAAATGAGCAAGGATGCATGCTCATTTACAAATTTCTCAAATAACTCAAAGAGCGACTGCATGAAAAAATATAATCCCAAAACACCAGTAAAAAGCCCCAAACTCCATGCAATATTAGTGGAATTAGAACTATCCTGGATATAAGCAGTTTCCAAGATGATGCAGGATGGAATAAAGTATGAGCCAAATACATGGAAAATATGAAGGAACTTGGAAATTGAGTGCGGTCCATCTGGATTAGATTTTCATTTCTATTCCTCCCACCACTTTCTTGGGTTTCAAAAGTTTACTCATTTTCAATTCTGTTTTTCAGAGGAATTAGAATGAATTAATAGAATTTTTTTCCACTCTTACAGCACTTAGAGTCATAGAGATGTACAGCACGGAAACAGACCCTTCGGTCCAACCTGTCCATGCCGACCAGATGTCCCAACCCAATCTAGTCCCACCTGCCAGCACCCGGCCCATATCCCTCCAAACCCTTCTTATTCATATACCCATCCAAATGCCTCTTAAATGATGCAATTGTACCAGCCTTCACCACATCCTCTGGCAGCTCATTCCATACACATACCACCCTCTGTGTGAAAATGTTGCCCCTTAGGTCTCTTTTATATCCTTTCCCTCTCACCCTAAACCTATGCCTCTAGTTCTGGACTCCCCCACCCCAGGGAAAAGACTTTGTCTATTTATCCTATCCATGCCCCTCATAATTTTGTAAACCTCT
>NC_057716.1:17543984-17677537 GCF_004010195.1 Chiloscyllium plagiosum | reverse complement strand
CCTTACTGAAGTCCACATAGATCACATCTACTGCTCTGCCCTCGTCAATCTTCTTTGTTACTTCTACAAAAACTCAATCAAGTTTGTGAGACATGATTTCCCACACACAAAGCCATGTTGACTATCCCTAATCAGTCCTTGCCTTTCCAAATACATGTACATCCTGTCCCTCAGGATTCCCTCTAACAACTTGCCCACCACCGAATTCAGGCTCACTGGTCTACAGTTCCTTGGCTTGTCTTTACTGCCCTTTTTAAACAGTGGCAACACGTTTGCAAACCTCCAGTCTTCCGGCACCTCATCTGTGACTATCGATGTTACAAATATCTCAGCAAGAGGCCCAGCAATCACTTCTCTAGCTTCCCACAGAGGTCTCAGGTACATCTGATCAGGTCCTGGGGATTTATCCACCTTTAACTGTTTCAAGACATCCAGCACTTCCTCCTCTGTAATCTGGACATTTTGCAAGTTGTCACCATCTATTTCCCTAGTCTATATCTTCCATATCCTTTTCCACAGTAAATACTGATGTAAAATATTCATTCAGTATCTCCCCCATTTTCTGTGGCTGCACACAAAGGTCGCCTTGCTGATCTTTGAGGGGCCCTATTCTCTCCCTAGTTACCCTTTTTTCCTTAATATATTTGTAAAAACCCTTTGGATTCTCCTTAATTCTATTTGCCAAAGCTATCTCAAGCTATCTTACTTGCTTTTAATGAATGCCTTTTCCAATCATTGTTGCGATGTAGAGAAACATTTTTTATACAGACAATGAGTACAGGAAAACATGACCCTTTTAACACCTAAGTTATCTTTCAGACGTGTTTCAAGATCCGGGATACAAGTTCTGTGAGGATATCCAAAGCTGTGACAGAAACCAGTGAACTACTGCAAAATGGATATCATTCTGGCACATGACCTCTCCTATTTCAGTATCACCAGCTTCAATATAGCCAAAATCAACCTTTGCATTAATATTTGCTGACAATTAAACCTCTCATGTTTAACTGAACAGCACATGAATTAACAAACTCTGTTTTAACCTACACATAAATACTTATGACCAACCATTTTAGTGGTTATCTATAGGAAAGATAGATGAATACTCTCATTGTCATCTTTGGGATGCTTTAAAAATTTGAGATAAACTTGTACCATATTTTATTATACCTACTTTCTTAAGTATCCCTGTACCATAACCAGTTCACCAACCTCCCTCTACTTACCAAAGGATGTATTTCTTTCATAAAGTGATGATTAACCTAAAAGTACTGTCCTCCTCAGCAGTATGTTTAAAAGAGAAGGCATTTAAATGTAAAGAATACGCTTATTTTGCTTTGCAACAGGAAAAGACTCATGTAAATAATGTAGTCAGTGGGTCAGTCTTGGGCTAGTTGCCAACATGCTCAGCAGCATTTCCACTATGTAATCGTGCTACTTGAATATCAACCATGACTCTCGGTCCAACTCTCCACTTTTAAAAAAAAAAGAAAATTGTGCCTTTGTTGTAGAATCAATAACCCCACTTGGGAATAGTGCTTCTTGCTAGCTTCAGCTAGCCAAAATTTGGTTGATCTTTCTGGCAGATCCATAAAGTACCCAGCAGAGAGGTGGTGGTGGGAAAAAGCCAAGCTGCGAGCTTTCTGTTTTTGTCAAGACAGGACTATCTTAGATCAAACTGACATTTTCAACTATATTTTCTCTTTTTATTCAATGAAGCATTTTTGAAAGAAAAACTACATTGAAAGTACTGTGTCTTCCCCAAGAGTACAATTCCCTTTCTAAACAGTGAGTAATGATGACATAATTTAAAGAGCAATGAACTGGTGTAATTCAGCTAAATGAACGTGTCTACTCTATATTAATTCAGAATTCCTTACACTTATCTCTCAATTAGATAGCTAACCATGTTTCTAATTAGAGGTAATTGGCACCTTCTATTCACCAGAAAACAAATGGTCAGTTTGTTTTTATGAACAGGTATAAAAGGAAGCACATTCTCAAATTAGTTCTTCAGCTTCAAAATTATTAACAATGATTTTTTTTGTGAAACCTCCCATCATCTACATTTTTAAAAATAGAGAGTCATTTACTAATTCATGAACTTTTAGATGCTGTACCTTAGCATTAGTAATCTAACTTTTATTAAACTGAAGCCTCATATTTGTGTGAATTGCTGTTGCTTTCTCAGTAGGCTTGATGGCCAAATCAACATTGAAACATACAACACAGAGGGGGTCACATTTGGCACAGTATGTCCTTGATGACTTTCTGGAAAAGATATTTGAAAATTTATCCTTGCCTTATAACACTGAAACTTTTCTCCATTTCTGTTTAAGAGCCTGTTTTCTATTGTTTGACAAACTGGGACAAACATCATGGCACACAAGTGCAAGTTGCGTGTGACAACATTATGAAGTGAAGGTATAGTGGTTAAGGTACTGATCTCCAGAATCAGTCAGCTCAGTACCAATGCATACAGAGGTACCAATGAAGATCAATATAACCAAAAGAGTCACAGTTCTCTGAAAGAATAGTCATTAAATACACTGATCAGAATAGAATTGAATCAGAAACGCATCCTGGTTGCTCTCAGCAGGAATAAGGGCACTAAATGGTTCCAGACTGCTTTTTGGTGGTAGTGGTGGTTGGGGTGGGGGTACGGGGTGTTGATGGGAGGAGGAGGGGGAGAAAGCAACCAAAAGTCATCTTGATCATTTGTCAATTTACTCAAAAAGCACAAGTTTGTCCAGTATTTATTGATAAAATGGAGATTAGTTTTGATGTCACATTCAGTTGAGCAATATTCCAACATTCATCTGGGATTACACAAGAACAGCAGTCACTTTTGAGTTGTGGCAGGGTGACTGGTACACTGGAATCATTAGGTAAGACATATCTAGGCCTCAGGAAAGGAAACTGAAGGAAATCAAATAAACCTAAAAGAAACCCCAAAGTCTGTGGCTCAAAAAACAAATAAGGTTGAAAACAGGGACAAAAAAAAGGAAAAGCAAATCAGGAAGCCAAAAGGAGTGTTGTGTTACAGTCGACTTGACAAAGAACAGCAAAACTGGAAACAGACTTTGTGCTGTTCTCTGTAATGTATGGTCATGAGCAAAAAGAAAGAGTTATGTTGTAAAAACTGAAATTAGTTGAATGCTTTTTTGATATGCAACCTCAGTTGATGCCTAAATCCTCACTTCTCAGTTTTAGAAATTTTAGTTTGGATCCTAAAACAAAGAGGATAAAAGACAGCAACAGATTTGAGGTACTATTTATATGAGCATTCCAAGGAAGTGATAATATGTGCAGGGAATGTATTTCAAAAACTGTGCAGATCTTAAGATCCCATTCCTCAAGTTCTACAGAAGCATCAAATTGGACTCAAAACCTTAAACGTTTCTCACTCCACAAATGCTGCCTGAATTGCTGAATTTCTCCAGTGTTTTCTCTTTTCGTTTCAGATCTCCAGCACCCACAGTACTTTGCTTTTATTTAAGATTCTTAATTGTGAATGGAATCTTCAGCTCCTGCAGTGTGTTTGGAAGCAAGATGGGCACTTAGGAGGGGTAGTGACATACCCAATTCCCATCATCTTCTTGCCTCCTGCAGGATTATGTTCTGGTCAGAAATGTCCATGGTGAACCTTCCACTCCTGCTGTCAGTTGAGGCCATTAAGTGGCTAATTAAGAGTCTCAGCCTTCAATTGATGGACCTGATGGGTCAACTACTCCTGTGATATTGCTGAGTGTAAGAACCATCAGTCTTTGATTAGCTGGTAGCTCTTGCTAAGCAGGACTCCTCCCCACCAGATCGCGATTCTGGCAGAAAGCCTAATAGTGGTCTCAACATTGTTTGATCAGTGTGTGGTTCAGTAGACCTTTCCTGGAAAAGGTAGCAAAGGTCTCTCAGGCTCTCCAAGCAGCTGACAAGAATCCATCCTGCGAATATTATTATCTGCTAAGAGTGCAAAGTGAGCAGTCACCTTTGAGTGATTACAGTAATACATGTCAAGTCCTTTTCAACTGACTCCTGTTACAAGTCAGAAAGCAATGGGTGTGGGAGATGTTCTGTAGTTCAAGAAGAAGAAATAGATGAGCTAGTTTAAAGTGTCAACTCTGAATATTCAATTTAAATAATTGAGAATCAATGGCAAGGAATTAGCAAACTGACATCCATTCTGCTGGAAATAATTTTGAGAAGGAAGGTTAGCTACTGACGACATACTACTATATTAAAGGTTAATGCACCATGGAAAGAAACCTATGGACTTTATAACTCAATTGCAGCTGGCATGTGTTGCCCACTTTGAAGAATTAACCTGGTATGGTGATTGTACCAAAGTCAGCAAGCTGGACTTCAAAGAATACAAGTTCCCGATTGGATCAGAATGACAACTCCAGAGAACCCTGGCTGACAAAAACGACAGTAAATGTCAGCAATACAGACACTCTGATATCTGACTCTGAATGAGGCAGTGAAGCACAATCCTGAAGAAACTCTTTTGTAACAGTTGCCTTTGAGTTCGGGCAACCATTTCTTACAGCATTTCTTTGTTCAGGAAGCTTGACCTGTTCGAACTTGCTGTTGAGGACAGACAAATGACATTGTGGCAGACAAAAAAACAATGAGTAATTCTCCTGACAGCCTGAGGAGCTGCAGCTTTTCCTGTCATCAGGAACCTAATATTCCCTGAGGCAACGGATACTAAAACCTTTCAAGAATTGATGGACATAGTTAAGGAATTTTATGGCCCCAAGCATTTTCTAATTTTGAGGTGCTATAGTTTTTACTCGTAATGTGAGAACCAGGGGAATCTGTATTGAGATTTTTGACTATGTTAAGATGACTGACAGAAGCCTGTGACTTTGAATAAACTTTGTGGGCGGCACGGTAGCTAGCACTGCTGCCTCACAATGCCAGAGACCCGGGTTCAATTCCCGCCTCAGGCGACCGACTGTGTGGAGTTTGCACATTCTCCCCGTGTCTGCGTGGGTTTCCTCCGGGTGCTCCGGTTTCCTCCCACACTCCAAAAATGTGCAGGTCAGGTGAATTGGCCATGCTAAATTGCCTGTAGTGTTAGGTGCAGGGGTAAATGTAGGGGAATGGGTCTGGGTGGGTGCCCTTCGGCGGGTCGGTGTGGACTTGTTGGGCCGAAGGGCCTGTTTCCACACTGTAAGTAATCTAATCTAACCCTTAATGAGATGCTCAGAGACGGTTTGGTATGTGAGATTAATGATATAAGTATGTAAAAATGTTGACGTTTGATGTTTAGTTGAAGGCCAACTAAACATCAAACAGATGCTACAGCTGGCTTCATCACTGTGACAAGTGGAGCTAACGAGTTGCAGGGTACTCCGATGGAAGTGAACACCCTCGCCAGTCTGACTGAGCTTGGGGAACACCACTTGAGCGCAAGCAATTGCATAGCCTCACTCAGGACATTTCCTGCACAGAGGGTCTCTAGCTCAGTCAACAGTAACACCCCAAAACAAAACCAAGCCTTGGCCAAACAAGTAAAATTTTCTTCATGACCTGGGTAGGCAAACCACTGTAATTCCTGATGAAGGGCTTTTGCCTGAAATGCCGATTCTCCTGCTCCTCAGATGCTGCCTGACCTGCTATGCTTTTCCAGCACCACACTCTCAACTCAACTCTTAAAGGGTCAACTTTGGAAATGGTTGCATAGACAACCCCTAATTTTCAATGAAGTCAAGAAACAACTATCACCCTCTAAGGTATTAGCACACATGATCCCAAGACTCAGGTTCAGGTTTACGAAGTTCCACCAATACCGTTATGGATATAAATTTGTAATAATAATGGACCATAGTCCCCTACTACTTCTGCTTAAAAACGATAAGGCTGTGTCTCCCCCATAGCTCTGGACTGCATTCAATGGTGGGCTCCAATACTAAGTGCTTATAATTACAAATTAGAACACTGTCCAGGAGGCCAACTACTGAATGTGGATGCATTGAGCCATTCTCACTGGCAGATACACCATCTGTGGTACTGTCAAGTTCTTTTTTTTTGAGATTCTTACACACTTGATGCAACTGCAACACGTCAACTTCTATGAACAACCAAATTTTATTAAGCAAATACAGTACAAACTTTGGAGAAACTCTAAACACTCTTCACCATGCTAGTGAAGCGTGTTGAGAGGTCTCTCTGAACAAAGGAACCAGTCCTTCCTTTATACAAAATCTTACATCACAGTCAGTGATGCTTACAAGACAACCCCCGAGTCACACCTTCACAGTCACATGCCACCCAAGACACAATGCAGTGACCTAATCATCTCCAGAAACAATGTAATTGAAATCATCTTTTAATGTTGTGAATCTTTTTTTTAAACTACAGGGAGTGGTCAAAATTCCAACTGCAATGTTCTTATTTATTTTGAACCGGATGATGCTGCAAATTTAAATCATCTCTGAATAGTAGATGGCCATGTAAATGGTTCTGAATAGCAAGGGATGGGAATGTAAATTCCCTACGATCTATCTGTAACTCGGAGGCATTCTCCACCTAGACTCGGACATCCAATTTCCTGTAGGTCAGCAAAGCAAATTAACTCTTTAATATTACAGTACTCCAACAGTAGAGACTGTAATGATATTAAATTTTCTGGACTTGCTCCCAGTCACCAGTGACAATATCAGACTCTGGACACCGAAAGATCCAGTTGTTCCAGTTTTGGAAGGAGAGGATGAAATAGCATTAGGAATTTCATTACTTCAATGCTGGATACCAGACTTTTCCAGATGAGAGCAACAATTTGATACAAGGGACAAAGTCTGGTGTATCACTGAATTTGGAAATAGTCCTGAATGGCTAAGAGGCATGCTTGACACGAGGTTAGGACCAGTGATGTATAAAGTTCGGGTAGATGTAATCGTCCTGAATGAGCATGTGTACCGCATGAAAGCCACAAATTCGCAAACAGTGCAGAAGCAAAATTTGCCCTGCCTCTCAGAACATTCAGAAATGCTGCCGAAACCCATGGATTCACTTTCCATCAAGCATTGTCGAGTTCACTGAATCCGAGATGGACATGATGGAAGTAGTTGCCCTGACGCCTTAGTTGCAAGAAGGGGAGACTGAAATTCTACTGAGGAGCTCCTAGTGCAAAAAGCAGGCTCCTGTGTATATCTGACACCAAGTTGGAGGAACCTAACCCAGTGCTGAAATGCCTCATGAGTCTCTCCAAATAAAAAGCACTGACTTATATGCTCTGACTCAGAGGGGGAGGAATGTAGTGATTGTATCGAGGAAACCAGTTGGACCTCAAAATGAATTCCCTGATTGTGGATGGTATATAAAAAGGGTGAGTGTCAGAGATACTGACACTCTGGTACCTGGTACCGCCTCATTAAGCGTCAAAGTCAAGGACTGTTCATGTGCAAATAAAAGGAAACTTCGTCACGGCATACTGACATCTTAAGGAATTATTTCACCTGGGGTTTACATTTAATACTCCAAGATTTAGTTCTCAAGTTATTCCCTTTCAAAACTATCATTTTGATGGCATTTTTATTTCTCATTCATTCACAGATCATGGGCAACACTGACAGTGTCAGCTCTAACTGAACACCTTGAAAACCTTTCCGTTGAGTGCTTGCTAGACCATTTCAGAGGGATATTAAGACCCAAATACATTTTAAACAGATAGAAATTTAAAAAAAAATTTACTCACTGGATCTGGGCATCTTAGGTTTGGCCAGTATTTACTGCCCTAGAAAAGATGGAGGTGAGCTGCCTTTTTGAACTATTTCAATCTTGGGGATCGGGATACCCACAGTGCTGTTAGGAAGAGAGTTCCAGGATTTTGATTCCATAACAGTGGAGATGTATTTTCAAGTCAAGATGGTGTGGCTTAGCAGGAAAATTGCAGGTGGTGGTGTTCACATGCATCTGTGAATCAAATCCTACTAGGTGGTTGAGGTCGCAAGTTTGGAAGATGCTGTTGTAGCAGCCATGGTGAGTTGCTGCAGTGCATTTTGCTTATGTGCATCTTGTGTGTAGATTGTGTCACTGCATTGATGGTGAAGGGAGAATGGGGTGCCAACCAAGTGGGAGACTTGGTTCTGAATGTTGGAGCTGTATTCATCCAGGCAAGTGGAAAGTATTTCATCACATACTCCGGATTGGCACCTTGTAGATGACAGTCAGACATTTGGGGGCAGGCAGCAAGTTACTTGCTGCAGAATTACTAGGCTCTGGCCTGCCCCTGTAACTACCGTATTTGTACGCCCGGTTCAATTCAGTCCCTAGTCAGTAGTAACCTCTAGGATGTTGATAGTGGGGGATTCAACAATGGGAACATCAGTGAACATCAGTGGGACAATAGATAATCATTGCCTGACATTTGTGGTGTGAATGTTACAGGCAGTCCCAGGTTAAGAATGGGTTCTGTTCTTCAATGTGTTCGTAAGCGGATTTGTTAACAAGTCGTAATACAATACAGTACAATATAAAACAGTCATTTGTAACTACAGGCAAATGTTAGATTGTATGTTGGATCTTGAAATTTCTGAAAATTCATTCATGGGATGATGTCACTGGCGAGGCCAGCATTTATTGCCCATCCCTAATTGTCTGGAGCACAATTAAGAGTCCACCACATTGCTGTGGCTCTGGATCACATGTCAGCCAGACCAGATAAGGATAGACAGGCAGGAGTCTGAAGAACACGGCAAGCCAGGCAGCATCAGGAGGTGTAGAAGTCGACGTCTCTGGTGTAACCCGTCTTCAGGACTGGGGTGGATATTCAGATAAAGGGGGTGGTGAGGACAGGATAATGAAGTGGGGATGGGTGAGTACAAGTAGAGGACATGACCTGGTTTGTCAATGGGAGGAATGAATCTGGTTGGTGGCAGGGAGGGGGAGGGGCTGGGAAGAGCGTTGGGGGATGGGGAGGGAGGTTATTTGAAATTGGAGAACTCAATATTGAGTCCTCCAGGCTGTAGGCTGCCCAGACAGAAGATGAGGCATTGTTCCTGCAATTTGCACTGTAGTTTGTTGTGGTAATGGAAAAGGCCAAGGATGGATTCATACCTGTCTTCACCTATCCCCACTTTACTACCCTGCCCACGCCATCCTCTTTATCTGCAGCTCCACCCACACTCATCCCCAGTCCTGAAGACAGGTTACCCCAAAACCTCTCCATCTCCTGATGCCGCCTGGCTTGCTGTGTTCATCCAGCCTCCTGCTCGTCTATTTTGGATTCCAGCTTCTGCAGTTTTTGTATTGTTTCTAGACCACATAAGGATGGTAGTTTCCTTCCTTAAAGGATACTAGTGAACCAGATGGGTTTTTTTCAACAATGGATTCTAGTCATCATTAGACTTTTAATGCCAGATTTTTTTGTTGAACTCAAATTTCACATCTGCCAAAACAGGATTTGAACCTGGGTCTTCAGAACATTATCTGGGTCTCTTGATTAACAGTCCAGTGATTATACCTCTAGGCATCAGTTCCCCAATATTAATATTAATACACCACTGTACAGGATCTGATTCATAAGTACAAGTGTCCCTAAGTTGAACATTTGTCAACCACTTGTACTTGCCATTTATCAGCCCAAGCCTTGATGTTGTCCACATTTTGCTGTATATGTTCACAGATTTTCACAGACTGCTTCCGAAGTTGAGGAGTCACAAATGTTGTGCAATCAATAGTGAACATTCCCACTTCTGACCTTATGATGGAAGGAAAGCCACCGAGGGAGTAGCTGACGATAGTTGGGCCTAGGAAACTACCCTGAAGAACTCCTGAGGTTGACATGATTAACCTCCAAAAATCTTAACAATTACCTACCTTTTATTCGAGACACAAGTCTAACCAGCAGAAGGTTTTCCCCTGGTTTTCTTTGATATTAAAGGCAGTCACACACAGCTCTCCTCTAGAGTTCTTGTACTCATGCTTAGACCAAGGTCATTATGAGGTCATGAGCTGAGTAGCCATGGAGGAACACAAAATGAGCAGTGAGCATATTACTCCTTTGCAACTGCTGCTGGAGTCACTATCGATGACCCACTCCATCACCTTGTTTATGTTTGAAAATAGACATACGAATGGTAATTGGTCAATGGATTTGTTCTGCCATTTGTGGATAGGATATAACTGGGCAATTTTTCTCATTGTTGGATTAGGTCACTGTTGTAGCTGTACTGGAACAGCTTGCTAGGGGAGGAGCTAGAAGAATAGGACCTTAGTGAACCAGATAGACTTTTATGACAGTCTAGTAATTACACAGTTGCTATTACTGATACCAACTTTTCATATTTCACATTTATTTAATGAACTGTTTAAATTCCCCAGCTGACTTGATGAAATTATTGGTCCAAGCTTTTGGATTTCTCGTGCAGCAACATAGCCACTCTGCTATTTGTGTTGTTGAAGCAAATGGACAGTGTGGCTGGGAAACAAAGTAGATTTATTCAACTGTTACTGCCACTGTTGAGTTTAGGTTAAATGCAAGGCAAAGCTCTCCTTTTTATATTCTCTATCAGTATCCCTTAATGAACCAGTAATTTTACTGTTCCGCTATGAGCCATCCCTCTGGATTCAGTGTAAGATTATTTGATGATCGATTAGGGAGTTTGTCCCTTTGTTATATAGCTCATGTTTCCTGCCAAAACCCTTGTCTTGTGCTCAGAGCAACAAAGTAGCATTGTGAGCTCTTCAGGACTGGGGTGGATATTCAGATAAAGGGGGTGGTGAGGACAGGATAGTGAAGTGGGGATGGGTGAGTACAAGTAGAGGGCATGACCTGGTTTGTCAATGGGAGGAATGAATCTGGTTGGTGGCAGGGAGGGGGAGGGGCTGGGAAGAGCGTTGGGGGATGGGGAGGGAGGTTATTTGAAATTGGAGAACAAGAGCGTTGGGGGTGGGGAGGGAGGTTATTTGAAATTGGAGAACTCAATATTGAGTCCTCCAGGCTGTAGGCTACCCAGACAGAAGATGAGGCATTGTTCCTGCAATTTGCACTGTGGTTCGTTGTGGTAATGGAAAAGGCCATTGTGAGCCCAACTTGAGCCCATATTATGTGCCATGAACAGCGTAGATGTGGTGTCAATTTATGGGTAGCTTGTAGAATGCCAACCATGTTTATAACTTCTTTACCACTGAAAGGGTGGCCATTTAACAAAAAAAGCACATCCTGCCTCTTTAAAAGAGCTATCCATTTAGACTCACTCTCTCGATCTTTCTTCGTGGCTGTGCACTCTCTCTTTGTCAAATAAATATTCAATTGGTTTTTGAAAGTTATGATGGAATGTCCTTCCATCATTCTTTCAGCAATGATTTTAGATCATTACATACTTGCAAGAAAAGCCAAAAATATGTTACCAGAATAATGCGTAGAGACTAAAACAATTTAAAAGCCATGCTTAGTTAAAATAAAGCTCAGCAGCAAAACAAAAAAAAAATTTGAATCTGTCTACCACAGGGTCTGATACATTTTAAGTGGTATTTGTACATCTGCTCATTGTCAGAATAAGCAGTCTTCTGAAAAATTGCCTGTGGCAAACAAAGTCCAAACTCCAGGTACAACGAGAGCCATGAGAAATCTGCCATGAGCTTTGTGGAATAGGAATTTTCATATTACCATGAAAGCCTGAGAAAGAAGTTCTGACTTGAGATGGCACTTTAATATCTAAGTATTAATAATATTCCTGCAAATCATTTTTCTTGAATGACTAAGCAATCAGAACATTTATTTACTATGGTCTGTTAATCCACATTTGTTCTTGTTTCATTAACGTTTGTTTTATGATTTCCATTTTTGGAGATAAGCATAAGGCATAAACAAAGCTGAACTAGGACAGCTAATTCCAATAGAAAATGCTAGCTGATCATAGAGGTTGTGTGTCTTGGTCAAAAGAAAAAGAAAACTCCCTTAGACATGCATGTTGTACAAATTTTATTTGAACAAAAAGATAGATTAATCTCAGCAAGCACATAAATCTCTCCATTTTACCACTGTTGTTCATACAACAGACATACACCAGGAGTTAGAGAGAGCCCTAAGTTCATTTTAAATAGCCCTGATGTGGAGGAGCTGGTTTTGGACTGGGGTGGACAGTTTCAAAATCTCACAACACTAGATTATAGACCAACAGGTTTATTTGGAAGTACTAGCTTTCTAGGCACTGTTCCTTCATCAGGTAGGTAGTGGGGCAGGATCATAGGACACAGAATTTAGAAGAGGAGGAAGGAAAAGAAAGTTGGCAAAGAAGAAGCCTTTCAAAAGTCAGTGAATGAGGAAAGAAAGCACACACATCCTAATTTTCTGAACTCTGTCCCAATTTCATTGCTCTAAAATCCCCACTTCTATATCTCCCAAAGTACCTGCGAATCCCCAATACAGAAATTCACAAGTACCAGAGAATGCAAGGGAGAAAAGGGGAGAATTAATTTTGAAGAGATGATTTGTATCGTGTATAAGACAAGTAAAATGCTTACTTGTGTGGATTATTCAGTGGCTTGCTTTGGAAATCTTTAATTAAAATGGGTATCTGCATACCAGATGTTTGAGCTGGCTGTAAAAATGTCAATAAAAACATTATCACATTAATGCTTCTTATCAGATACACTTACCCGTACCAAAATCTTGGGTCATTTGGAATGGAATGATTTATTGCCCTGTGTGCTGCGGCTTTCTTTTTATTCAGGACAAACTCCTGAAGTCTCAATTTCACTTCTGTACTTGCTACTGCACCTAAAATACATGCAGACAAATGTAAGTTCCAGGTTATCACAGGGTTCAAAATTTTAGAACAAGCAGATTATGTAGCAAATGTTCTGCAGTAAAGTGGGCATTTTATTCACTTCATAGATCTGAGTGATATCTCTACAGCCAAATAGCCTGCAAGCTCACTGTTATGGAGTAATCATGTTCAATCCACACAACAAGTTCAAATTGTGAGATTCATCCATGGAGCGAATAAAATTCATATCACTGAGTTCATTTCCACCCAGGGACCTCCAGCAACCGCAGCCTCCTCCCTAGTCACAAGATCTAAGTGCCGCTGATTCATTGACTGCAGAGTTTTCACTGTCACTATCTTACTCAAAATGTTAGTCTAACTTTTAGTCACAACTTGCATCAAAAGGTAATTGCTCACAAAGTAACTGAATATCTTAATATATCTAGCTGCTGTTTTCTTAGCATGTTCAAGCCTTAGAGCTGCAAGTTCCATTGCCACACTGCTGTTGGCAGAGCATTTTTCACAGGGTAATGATGATCTTGAGAAGGCGCAAAGAATTTTAGTGAATTGAATGGGGACTCCGTTAAGTCAGTCTTCAAGTGACCACCTGAAACCAATGATCAAGAGCAGCCGAGTGCCCAAGAAAGTACCATGTAGTACCATCTAGTATGAAAAGAATTAGACCTTTTATCATCCAATTTGCTATTTTCATTCTACTCTGTGCACCATTATTGACTTTTGCAGCAGCTACCTCAGAATGAGAGCTTCCTTCAGGAAGATATTTACTGTAAATAATTAGTCTATGAAGTTTGTGTAATAATTAGCAGTTTTAGGATATTTAGAGACAGAAGAAAAAAGTTTAATTTTATACTTGTCCATGCTATAGACTTGGTCTCATTCATGGAATGCATGACAAATCATAGGAAGAGGCAGGTTGCTTGACTGCATACATAACAAAAATCTCTGTATAAATGACTTAACCTGCAGCAAAACACCAATACCAAAATAGAACTGGCTCTTGCTAGCTCATAAAGTGAATCATTTGGATCCACAACTGCATATAGTGTGAAACAGCAACTCGGTTTCAATTATTCACCAACTAGGGATCACATAGAATAGCTGTAATAGAGACAAGAAAGCATAACACTGTGTCAGCATACTGAATATTATTTTGCTAATAGGGTGATAGTGGGTATTGCAGATGCTGGAGATTAGAGTAGTGCTGGAAAAGCACAGCCGGTCAGGCAGCATCCGAGGAGCAGGAAAATCGGCATTTCCTGATCTGACCTGCTGTGCTTTTCCAGCTCTACTCTAATCTTGACTCTTGTTTTGCTAACAGTCTACACAGACATGCATAATTTTTAAAAAGTTACAAACCTTATATTTTAAGTAAAATCCTGACTAAAAAGCATCTTTCAGAAGGTGTTTTGCATGAGTGTCACAGAATATACTTGTTAGCAAATGTACACACATGATATTAAAGGGAAATGACAGCAAAAATTAGAAATAAAGTAACAGGTAGCAAAGGGCAATACGATCAATTGTATGTCATATCAGGAAATCCAAACAGTGGTGTTGCCTAGTAATAGGTATTAGGACCACTAGCCTTTTTGATACATATTAATGACATTAATTTGGACATAATTTCAAAGTTTACTGGTGACACAAAGACTGGAAATGTAGTAAACAGTGTCAATGATAGTAACAGGCTTCAGGAGGGCTCAGATTGGTAGAAATTATCAGACACATAGCAGGAAAAATTTAATGCAGAAAATATGAAGTGATGCCTCTTCAAAGAAAAACATTAGAAGAAGCACTTTAAATTAACTGGTTTAATTTTAAACCTCTTCACCTAATGGTCTTTGAGGTTACTGTAGCGGATCGACTGCCTCAGTTAAAACATCCCTGGAATTGCATTCCCTGAATGTTGTACATCCCAAATGAAGGTTTCCTATCTCATTTCCCTTTCAGCATATCTATTGTTTTGGACCAGACCAAACCCCCTCAAAATATATTAAGACAGTCTAGACCCTACTTTTTTCTTATTTTAAAAGGTAAATATAAGGTGTTGCCTTCCAGATGCAATTCAATTGGTCAACCTACCAGGCTTGAAACAAAACACATATTGACTATAATTAAACTACAGACAAAACAAAAGCAACATTAGCTTAACCGTAACTCTATCGAAATCTTAAAAAAAATACACACACATACACATAAACCACTAATTAACTGTTCCACTATAGTAACATCTCATAAACACACCCTTAGCAAAAGCAAATTCAGTAGATTTTCTCACATGCAATTCTAGGAGCAGGATGATAACCCCAGCTTTTAGCTACAACAGGACAGGAATAAGTTTAAACATCCAGCTACAAGACACCAGCAACTGCTACTGAAGGGTAAAGCTTAAAAAATCCTGATTCTGTAAGAGCCTGATCACACCCATTCAGGCTACTTCTATTATTCCAACTTTAAAAAAAAAACCCAAGGCCTGTCAAACTGTTAACTTTATGGGCTTTGGAGCAGTCTGCTCAGCACTTGTCTCAACCTATCTTCATTTAAAAAAAAGGACAAAATACATCTCTTAAAACCATAGTATCACCAACCTTCCCTCTTTTAAAAAAAAATCAATATACAAACATGGCTGTCTTTTTTAAAAACCTTTAGTCTTATGTTATTCGTATACTACAATACATATACATTACATTAACTCTAAGCATGCAAACATTCACTACTATAGTCCAGCTCAGTCTAATTTTTCCTGCCACTGAATGCCTCCATCTTCCTTCATGAAAATCGTGACAATGCATTGGCAGTTACATTCTCCTGTCCTCCCATGTGCATAATTTTCAAACTGAATGGCTACAAAATACATTCCATCTAAATAGTCTGGAATTTTAAAAAATTACTGCCTCCATCACTTCCTCTGGCAGTTCATTCCATACATGTACCACCCTCTGCGTGAAGAAGTTGCCTCTTAGATCTCTTTTATATCTTTCCCCTCTCACCCTAACCTATGCCCTCTAGTTCTGGACTCCCCCACCCCAGGGAAAAGACTTTGTCTATTTATTCTATCTGTGGTGGAGGCTAGTACAATTGCAACATTTAAAAGGCAACTGGTTGGGTATATGAATAGGAACGGTTTGGAGGGATATGGGCCGGGTCCTGGCAGATGAGACTAGATTGGGTTGGGATATCTGGTCAGCATGGATGAGTTGGACCGAAGGGTCTGTTTCCGTGCTGTACATCTCTATGACTCTAACTTATGTTTTTAGAAAAAGATTATTACGATCTGCATATACTATTATCTCAGCCCACTACTAACAATATAAATGTTAAATTGTTGAATGTCAACATCAGACTCAATGTCTCTTTCTCAATCATGGAATATTTCTGTTAGTGGTCATCCAATTTTCTGGAAAAATACCCAATAGATGTTTCTATCTTCTCGTTGTCTTCTTGCAAGAGTACAGCACTGACACCCACGTCACTCGCATCGGCTTTGCGTAATTAAGTGTGGCTAACACTGTGGCAGTGGCAACACAACTTTCAAGCTGTCAAATGCTTTCTGATATTCCTTCATTCACTGAAATTTTCTGCACAAGTCATTCTGTGGAGCAACCACACTGCCAAAATTTGGTACGAATGTCCAATAAAAACCACTCATTCCAGGAATCATCGTACTTCCCTCTTTGTCGTTGAAATGGGAAACTCTCCAAAAACCTTTGTTTTCACATCCATGGGGCCAGCTTTCCATGTCCAATGACATGGCCCAGGAATGTGATTTGGGCTTTTGCGAACTCACCTTATCCAAGTTGATCATCATCAAGCCCGATTCCCCAATTTATTGAATAATTCCAATAGATGCTCCAAATGATCCTTCCATTTCTAACTAAAGCTCACCAGATTGTTGATGTACACCACATAATTGGGTAATCCCAAAATGATTTTATTGGTTAGTCTGTGAAATGTGGTTGCCGCATTTTTTTCTTCGCAAATGGCATGACTTTAAACCAGCACTGTCCATTCAGTGTTGAATGTTAAAATTTCCTTCGCTGTTTCAGATACAGGTACTTGCCAGTAGCCTCTGAATAAGTCCAATTTAGAAATATAAGTCATATGTCTCACCCTCTCAATACAGTCTTCCAAATGTGGAATAAGATATGAATCAGATTTTGTAACTGCATTGACCTAGTGGTAGGCCACACATAATCATTGGGTACCATCCGGTTTTGACAACATTACTATGGGCGAGCTCAATTCACTGCAACTCACTTTGATTATATTGTCTTTGAGCATGTGTTCAATCTCTTTTTGAACCTATTCCAACTTTAGAGGGTTAAATCTGATAGGATATTGTTTAATTGGAACTGCATTTCCTATTTCTATATCATGTGCAATTAGATTAGTACTTCCTAGCTTATACCTATGTATCTCCCTATCTGATTGCAATAACTCTCAGATCATTTGAGTTTCCTCGGGAAGATAACTCAAAAAATCATCCCAATTCTTGAGAACTTCCTCATTATCCAATTTAATTTTAGGAATGGCCATATCAGAATCATCTGAACTTGTAGGGTCCCTTTGATGTTATCCAAGATGGAGGACAGGAAAACTTTCTGGCTGTAACAGCTGCTCCTTTATTGAGTTATTTTAGGTGCTGGAGGTGATTTTCTCAAATTCCAGGAGCAGCAATTACTGTTTTATATGCTGTTGCATTGAATTGGAACTTTGGGGAAAAAAAAAGTTAAAACAACAGCAGTTTTAAAAGGGAGAAGAACAGACAAAGGAAGCACATGGTGAGGTCATTGCAGGGGAGAGGGGGAGAGAGAGAGAGAGAAAAAAAAAAACCTGCACAGTTACTGCCTTTGATGTTTGGGAGGCTGGTAAAATTGCAACATTAAAGAGGCATTTGGATGGGTATATGAATAGGAAGGGTTTGGAGGGATATGGGCCGGGTGCTGGCAGGTGGGAATAGATTGGGTTGGGATATCTGGTCGGCATGGATGGGTTGGACCGAAGGGTCTGTTTCCATATTGTACATCTCTATGGCTCTCTATTATTCTTGTAACCAGGAATCCTTTCACCTTTTGCTTTCCTTCCTTATCAAAATTCCTTTTGAGCATATTCACATGACAGACTCAGATTTCTTCTCTTCTGAGTTTCTAATCAATAATTCACCTCACTCATTTTCTTTATGATTTGATAAGGCCTGCTAGTCCTTGTCTTTAAAGGTTCACTTATCACTGGGAGTAACCCTTTATCTCCACTAGGAAAACTATGAATTTTTGAGTTTTGCCTGCTTCCTGTGTCATCACATGCTGTGCTACTTTTAAATGCTGTTTAGCCAACTCACCCATTCTATTTATTCTTTTCTTAAACTTTGACACATAGTCCAAATATGTAGTGTCTGAACTCTGATTCATCAATTTCTCATTTATTAATTGAAATGGTACTCTCACCTCAAGCTCAAAAGCTAATTCAAATGGACTGAATTTAGTTGATTCATTAGGTGCATCCCTAATTGCAAGATGTACAAATTGAATTTCTTTATCCTAATCTTCTGGATAGTCTTGACTATAAACACTCAACATGGTCTTTAAAGTTTGATGCCACTGATCTAATGTTCCATGTGATTCAGGATGGTATGCAGTGGATTTGCATTGTTTTATTCTTAAGCTATCTATAACTTCCTTGAATAATTTTGATGTAGATTTAACCCTTGATTCAATTGTATCTCTGTTGGTTGTTGATATCTAGTTAAAAAAAAATTGAACATTCTCCTACAATCCTTTTAGCCGTAATACTGCGTAACAAAATGGAAATCTAATAGACACATCCATTCAGGTCAACAAATCATGATTGCCACTTATTGTTTTAGATAGGGATCCTGAAATCAAATAAGACTCTTGTAAAAGGTTTCTCAAATATGGGAATGGGTATTATGGTTATTGGTTTTATCACTGCCTGAGGTTTTTCAATTACCTGAGACGTATGATGTGTCCAACAAAATTCAACTACATCCTTTTGCAGTGCAGGCCAATAAATTTTTTTTATATTTTGGCTTGAGTTTTCTTTACCCCCAAATGGCCTCTTACTGCTATTCATGTGCTACCTGCAACACCACATTTTTATAACCCGCCAGTAATACCAAATGATGAACTTCTACCCATTTCTCATCCACCCGATTACGTGATAGTCTCCATTTCCTCATCACAATGTCATTTTTAAGATAGTAATATTCTGGGATACATTCAGATTCTTCTTCTGTGTAAGCTGTCTGTTACAACTGCTTTAGCTTTTCATCCTTCTGTTATAATTCAGCCAATCTTTCTAAATTTAAAATATTCACTTTATCCTCCATATGTTCTTGTTTTTTTCTCAAGCATTTGATCAAACACAGTCTCTGATAATTGAATTTGAACATCGTTAACTTTACTCTTTGATTTTTCCTCCTGTTTCCACCTGTGGCTTTGTGACCTTGTTACCATACAGTCAGGAAAAATCCCAGATATACTTTCTGTAACACCTCAGTTGCCTGATTTTCCACTGGATTTTCAACCACAGTTGGCATCACTCTCACCTGTGATCCAGCCATATAGTTACTAAGGATAAACCTTATTTTTGGAACCGAGAGTTTCTCTATCACTCCACCATCACTTTTCGCCAGACTCTCCAACCTCACTTTATATGATGGAACACTTCTCACCGTGAATTTCACATATTACTATTTTTTCTGGCAATACTCCTTCTTAATTACTTACCACCGCTTTATCAAAGATTGACCTGTTCTCTTATCTCTTAAAATCTCAATTTCTTTACCTAATCCTCCTGGCATACATGAGTAAACCTTGCCCACGCCAGTAAGTTATTTAAAGAGATCTAGCACTTGCTTCTCAACCAATCTCTGATCAGTTTTTTACTTTTTTTTGCAGCTTTTTAGCTCCTACTGGGTTTTCCTTCATCATTTCAACAAAACTCACTGACTCATACTGTTTTCACACATATGCCTTCCCAGTGCTTTTTCTAAACCACCAGTGCAACATCATGTGACCTACTTTATTACAGTGAAAATGCTTGAGATTTTTTACTTCTCTTTACCCTACTTGGTTTTCCTTTTCACCCTGTGGTAAACTATTTTCAATCAGATCTCCTCTTCCCTTTCCACTTAAGAATTTCTCTTTTTCACCCATTTCTATTCCTCAGATTAAAACCGATATTGGAAACCAAACTTTGATTTATGAATCAAGTCATAATCATCTGCCATTTCTGCTGCTAATCTTGCAGTTTTAACTCTTTGCTCTTCCATCTGAGTTCTTATGACTTCAGGAAGTGAATTTTTGAACTCCTCCAAAATAAATGTGGGAGAGCATCAAATGTTTGACTTTTTTTCAATGCCTTTATTGAGCTATCAAAATTACTTTGTTTGATCCTTTCAAACTCTATGTATATTTGACCAGATTCCCTCCTCAGATTCCTAAAATATTGTTTGTAGAGCTGGTACTAGCTTGTATGCATTTAAAATGGCTTTTTTCACCTCCTCATAATCCCCAGATACCTCATCTGATAGTGATGCAAATACCTCACTAGTTCTATCTACCAACTTTGTTTGGATCAACGATACCCACATGGTCACCGGCCATTTCAATTATTTAGCTACCTTTTCAAATGAAATGAGAAAGGTTTCTACATCCTTCTCGTCAAACATAGACAATGTTTGGCCATATTTAAACAGATCCCTACCAGGTCTTTGGTTACGATGGAATTGATCTCCATCGCTGTCCTACTCTCACCTTTCACCTCTATCTCTGCCATTTTAAATCGACTTTAAGCTTTCAGTTCCAACCCCTGAAGTTCAAAACTCTCTCTTTCTTCTGTTAAGGCCACCCTTTCATTTTCTTTTTCCTCTACATTTACTCGTAATTTGAACTGTTTAATTCCCTTTTATGTTCAAGCTGTTTCACTTACAATTGAATTCTAGCCATTTCCAATGATTCTGATGGCATTTCTGGCAATCGGAAATGCCAACCTATTGCTTCAAATGTCTCCCCTTTTTGCACAGCAATGCCCAACTCCAATTCCAGCTTTTCTGCCAATTCCAAATACCTTGCCCTGCTCACTTTCTGTAAAACTCCCAAAGTGACTTCTTCCAAACTCAGAAAACTCTTAGTAACTGAAAGAGCCTTTACTACACAAGGCACACTCTATTTAAACCAACTAAATTTAACATCTGTAAAGAGAACACCAAACTCACCACTTACTGCCTTTGAGTCCAATAATCCCAAATTCAACCTGCAATTACAGATTTTGATCCTGACAAGAGCCCCTAATTTTTTTTTATATAGTCTCGACTAACCCCCCTCAAAATATATTTAGAAGACAGTCTAGACCCTAACTTTTTCTTATTTTAAAAGATAAGTGTAAGAAGTTGTGTTCTGGATGCAAATCGATTGGTTAAATTACCAGGCTTGAAACAAAACACACTTTACTCGTACTCCAATTAGAATACAGGCAAAATAAAAGAACTGGCTTAACCATGACTCTATCGAAATGCTTAACAAAATAATATATATATTAACCACTACTAATTAATTGTTCCAAAATCGTGGCAAAGGCAAATTCAGTAAAATAGATTGTCTCACATGCAATTCTAGCAGCAGGAAGAGGACCTCTGATTTTAGCTGTATCCAAAGGCAGGAATAAGAGCTTCCACATCCAGCTTCAACACTCCTACAGCTGCTACTGAAGGCTTAAACCAAACAAAAAAAAATCTTGGTTCTGTGGGAGCTTGACCCCACCCATTCAGGTGGCTTCTACTGTTTCAACCTTTAAAAAAAAACTCCAAGACCTTACAAATTATTTACTTTCTTAGCTTTGGAGCAGACTGCTCAAACCTATATCTCAACCTATCTTCATTAAAAAAAAACAGAAGAAAATACACCTCTTAAAGCCATAGTCCTATCACACTATCTAAAAACTTACATTGCACATGTGGAGTGTGAAGTACCCTGTTGCTAATAATAATAAACTTTTTTGGAGCTTTGATGAGCTACAACCTCTGCTTACTGCTTCAGCTACGCTGAACTGGGAGCAATTGATGCAAGTTAAATAAGCAATAACTGGAAGAAATTTGCAATATTTCTATTTAATTGCTGCTAAGAAAATTTGCTGTCTCTTTCTACAGATTTTATACACATTATATGTACATCGTTTTTAGACCCTGATCTTATCAACATGTCACTTTGTTTTATCTATTGGGAGTTGAGAAAGAAAATCTTACAGAAAAGTGTGCAATTTTGATGCTGAACATATAAATATTCAAACTAGTTTCAAGTGCCACAACCACTTCCGATTCTCAAGGTTTGTGCTAAGTTTAGTCTGCACTGTAAGGGAACGATCAACCCTTATGACTAACTTTGACACAACGGTACAAAACTGGACAAACTAGGTTACTATCTTTAGATAAAAGGAAACAGCCTGTTCAATTCTAAAAAAAATTGTTGAAAGAGGAAATCTCTTACTGATAGAAATTAACTGGGAAGTTACTATGGATGAAAGGGAACTGAAAAGTCTGACAATGATTTGCATGAAGTACTCTTGTCACAATGACCTTCGAGTCTTTTTTTAGAACATAGAACAGTACAGCACAGGCCCTTTGGCCCTTGATGTTGTGCTGAACTTTTATCCTACTCTAAGATCAAACTAATCTACATACCCTTCATTTTACTATCATCCATGTGCCTATCCAAGAGTCGCTAAAATGTCCTTAATATATCTGAATTCACTACCACTGCTGGTAGTGCATTTCACACACCCACCCCTCTCTGTGTAAGTACCGACCTCTGACATCTCCCTTAAACCTTCCTCCAATCACCTTAAAATTATGCCCCCTTGTGATAGCCATTTCTGCCCTGGAAAAAAATCTGACTATTCACTCTTTCTACACCTCTCAGCATCTTGTACACCTCTATTAAATCACCTCTCATCCTTCTTTGCTCCAGTGAGAAATGTCCTAGCTCCCTCAACCTTACTTATTAAGACATGCCTTCCAGTCCAGGCAGCAACCTAGTAAATCTCCTCTGCACCCTCTCTAAAGCTTCCACATCCTTCCGATAATGAGGTGACTAGAACTGAACACAATATTCTCTGTGGTCTAATCAGGGCTCTAAAAAGGTGCAGCATAACCTTGCGGCTCAAACTGAATCCCCCTGCTAATGAAAGCCAACACACCATATGCTTTCTTAACAACCCTACCAACTTAGGTGGCAACTTTGAAGGATTTATGGACAGGACATGGGCTCCAAGATCCTTCTGTTGCTCCATACCGCCAAGAATCCTGCCTTTAACCCTGTATTTGGCATTCAAATACGACCTTCCAAAATGAATCACTTCACATTTTTCCAGGTTGAACTCCATCTGCCACTTATCAGCCCAGCTCTGCATCCTGTCTATGTCCCATTGCAAACTACAAGAGCCCGCCACACTATCCATCACTCCACCAACCTTCGTGTCTTCAGCAAACTTACTAACCCACCCTTCCACTTCCTCATCTAAGTCATTTATAAAAATCACAAAGAAGAGGTCCCAGAACAGATCCCTGTGGAACACCACTGGTCACCGAGCTCCAGACTGAATAATTTCCATCTACCACCACCCCCTGTCTTCCATGGGCCAGCAAATTCTATATTCAGACAGCCAAATTTCATTGTATTCCATGCCTCCTTACTTTTTGAATGAGCCTACCATGGCTCAAACACCTTGCTAAAATTCAGGTACACCACATTCACTGCTCTACCTTTATCAACGTGTTTTATCACATCCTCAAAGAATTCAATAAGGCTTGTGAGGCACGACGTGTCTTTCACAAAGCCATGCTGACTATCACTAATCAAACTATGGTTTTCCAAGTAATCATAAACCCTCTCAGAATCCTATTCAATAATTTGCCCACCACACACCTAAGATTGACTGATCTGTAATTTCCAGGATTATCTTCATTCCCTTTCTTAAACAAGAGAATAATATTTGCCACACTCCAATCATCTGGTGATGATCCAGTGGTCAGTGAGGACACAAAGATCATCGCCAAGGTGCAGCAATCTCTTCCTTCTCTTTCTGCAGTAAGCTTGGGTATATCCTATATGGCCCAGGGACTTATCTAAGTTGAAACTTTATTGCTGGAACAGCACAGCAGGTCAGGCAGCATCCAGGGAACAGGAGATTCGACGTTTCGGGCACAGGCCCTTCTTCAGGAATCCCGAAATGTCGAATCTCCTGTTCCCTGGATGCTGCCTGACCTGCTGTGCTGTTCCAGCAATAAAGTTTCAACTTTGATCTCCAGCATCTGCAGACCTCACTTTCTCCAGGGACTTATCTATCCTTATGCTTTTCAAAATTTTCAGCATATCCTCCTCCTTAACATCAATCTGTTTGACCATATCAGCCTGCTTCACACTGTCCTCATAAACATTAAGGTCCCTCTCAGTAGTGAATACTGAAGCAAAGTATTCATTATGGACCTCCCCTATCTCCTTCGACTCCAGGTGCAAGTTCCCTCCACTTTCCCTGAACAGCCCTACCCTCACTCTGGCCATCCTCTTGCTCTTCACATAAGCATAGAATGCCTTAGGGTTTTTCTTAATCCTAACCCTAAAGCTTTTTCATGCCCCCTTCTAGCTCTCCTTCTTCAATTCTTTCCTGACTACCTTTTAACCCTCTAGAGCCCTGTCTGATCCTTGCCTCCTCAACCTTTAGTAAGCTTTCTTCTTCCTCTTTACTAGATGTTCCACATCCCTTGTCACCCAAGTTTCCTTCACCCTACCACCCCTTCCTTGCCTGAGTAGGACAAAACTATCCAGCACTATCAGCATTTGCTCTCTAAGCAACCTCCATACTTCTGTTGTGCATTTCCCTGAGAACATCTGTTCCCAATTTAGGCACCTCAGTTCCTGCCTAATAGCGCTGTAATTCTCCTTCAATACTTTCCTGTACCATCTGCTCCTATCCCTCTCCATGACGAGTACAAGTCAAGTAGTTGTGATTGCTCTCCCACGGAGAGATCTGACACCTGGCCTGGTTTGTTGCCAATAACCAAATCCAATATGGCTTCCCCTCTAGTCAGCCTAATTACATATTCAGTCAAGGGTCCTTCATGGATACACCTGACAAAAACTGCTCCATCTAAACTATTTGAACTAAGGAGATTCTAATCAATATTGAGGAAGTTAAAGTCATGACAACAACCCTGTTACTTCTGCACCTTACCAAAATCTGTCTCCCAATCTACTCTTCTGTGTCTCTGTTGCTATTGGGGTGTCTGTAGAAAACTCCCAATAAAGTGACTGCTCCTTTCCTGTTTCTGTTTTCCACCCATAATGACTCTGTAGACAAACCCTGCTCAACGACCTCCTTTTCTGCAGCTGTGATACTATTCCTGATTAGCAATGCCACTCCCCACCTCTTTTACCTCCCTATTCATTTTGTAACATCTAAACCCTGGAATATCCAACAACCATTCCTGCCCCTATGATATTCAAGTCTCCGTAATGGCCACAGCATCATAATTACAAGTACCAATCCATACCCTAAGTTCATCACCCTTATTCCTGATACTTCTTGCGTTAAAATAGACATACTTCAACTCATCACACTGACTGCAACTTTGTCCTATCAACTGTCTCTCATTCCTCACAGACTCTCTGCATGCTGTATCTGGCTGTTCACTAGCTATTCCATCCTCAGATCCATATCTCTGATTCTCACCCTTCTGTCAAACTAGTTTAAACCGTTCTGAAGAGCTCTAGCAAATCTCTCACCCAGGGTAATGGTGCCCCTCCAGTTCAGGTGCAACCTGTCCTTCTTGTACAGGCCCCAACTTCCCCAGAAAGTATCCCAATGATCCACATAGCTGAAGCCCTCCCTCCTATAGCAGCCCTGCAGCCAGGTGTTCATCTTCACTCGCTCTCTGTTCCTAATCACATATAGTGTATTAAAAATTCATATTGAACAACTTAACAATTAGTCTCGAGTTCTGGTGATCTGTCACATTGTTTAACTTCTCCTGCAAAACTTATTCCTAACTATATTTATTATTCTTCCAGGAGAAGGGAACACATTGGTACATGCAGAATATTCCCAGCCAATGAACTGATAAGATCTTTCACTGGCCCTGATAATGTTAAAGCAGCTTTGTCCTTACTACACCATGCATTCTATGTAAAGTCAGAGAAGAGATGAGAAAGGTTGACAATGGAAGGAAAGCAATAAGCAGGCATGGAGTATGAGTAACATAAGAGGCTTTAATGGATGAAGTTCAAGGACAGGAAACAGAGGAAATGAAAGACAATCAAAAAGGACACCAATTTTGGAATTGTTCATATGATAACACTGAAGCCTTTAGATGTGGAAAAATTTATGAAGTAGATTCAGGCTGCTATCGTTTAGGAGTCTGGAGCATAGATTTGGTGTTCACTATTAAAAATTTGAAAGTGCCAGGAGCAGCATCAGGGGTAAACCAAACTAACTTACTCTTCAAAAAGGCTACAGTAATACTTCTGTCCCTTAAATGAAACATTAGAACAAGCCACTTAGTGCGTCCTTGTTTAGGTACAGGGTGGCTAGGCTTCCCATCCCTGTGGAATACATGGCTGTGAAAAAAGAAGAAAGCTTTGTCTTTTTGACAAGGAATCAAATGATTTTGCAACTATAAAGATTTTGGCATTTCCTTTATTAACTGTACTGTATTTAAAAGCCTTAGGAAAGCAGCATGCGACAATAGCTGTTTGACACAAAAATCTGCCAGTCTTTTACATACGAGATTAAGACTGGTGTTTGACGTTAAGGTAAACAGATAATTGGAATTATAAAAGCAGCAGCAGAAAGTATTTCAATAGGCTGTTCTTAAACGGTAAAGGTTCCATGTCCCATAACAAGATAGAAACAAGTACACAGCAGTAGTAAAAGAGTTAGGATATGATAAAAAGCACAGTCAAAGCATGTTTGAAGAGGCTTTTAAAAATGAGAGAGAAAAATTCCAAGGGAACTTCAGGCAGCAGTAATATAGATAGAGCAAGGACAGCTGATAGTTTTGCTGTTAATGGTAGAGGGAAGAGAAGGGGCTTCACAGGAGACTAATTGGAGAATTGAAAGTCACAGGTTTTGTGTCTTGGTACCATGGTGAATTTGGTGGTGGGGACATATAATCAGGTGGGGGGAAGTGAGAATGGGACAGTTACCTTGCTGCCTCTATAACAATTAAGTCTATGGTGGGAATATTCATGAACAGCTTCCTGTCTCATTACCAATTATGGCTCCTAAGTGTGCAATTAGTGTTCACTCAAGGACTTCATCATCTGCCAATGTTATCAACCCAGTGATGGATGGGGACACACTATGTAAGGGGCATGACACACAAACATGCGCAAGATTGATTATTCAAGGGCAGTCAGAAGTTTGGGTAGAGTGCAGCATGAAAGCTCAACAAGAATACAAGGGAACTTAATCACTAGATCATAAAAAAGGATTTCTGACACAGTAGAGACAAGGACTGGCAGAAATAAGCAATGCTGTGGCAAGTGTAGCAGGCACTATTATAAGATGGATAAAACTTATATTGTGAAGTTTGATTGCAGGTCAAATTGGAGAACGAGCTTAAGCTCTAAACAGTGAAATCTAGACAACAGTTTGGGAAGGTGATGGAATTGAAAATAATGATATTGATAGTTTTAGATCAATTCAAGACAGGGAACAACAAAGGCATTTAATACAGTCAACAGTTGGTTATTAGGCTCTGCTTCATCAATACTTTAGGTTATACTAGCAGTCTTGACAGTACAGAGGTGTGGAATCAATTGATCATGAGGAAACAGAATATATGTGCAAATGACAAAAGGATTGTCATCAACGAATCCCCCACTATCACCATCCTAGGGGGTTACCATTGACCAGAAATGAATCAACCTGTCATATACATAATCATGGCTTCTAGAGCAACTAGGTCAGTGGTTAGGAATCCTGAGGCAACAAACTTCCCTCCTGTCTTCCCAATGCCTGTCCATCATCTACAAGGCCTAAGTCAGGAACATGATAGTGCATACTCCACTTACTCTGAATGAGAGCAGCCCCTATGAAACTCAAGAAGCTCGGCACTATTCAAGACAAAGCATCCTATTTGACTGGTACTCCAATCATCACCTTCACCACTCACTCATTTTACCACTGACAGTACCTTCTCCAGGGCAATTACAGATGGGCAACAAATGCTGGCCTTGCCAGCAACACCAATATTGCTTCAACAAATTAAAAAAAGGATAAAACAATCACATTTTCGGATGCTGTAGACAAACATGTGCAGGAGTGAAGGGAGAAGCCATTGCTGAGAGTTTCTTAGCCACATTAAGAATAGGTTAGCTAGAAGTAGAGTGAAGCATGGGTATTTCCATGATTAGACAACAGAGAAAACAATCATAACTGCATTAATGAACAGACTTGATAGACAGGCAATGGAAGACTGGAAAAGATATATTTAACTGGATTTTGTCTGTGTGAAGTATTCAACAATTCCAGGTAATTCCCATTTGTTTGTAACAACTGTAAGCCATAATTTCCCATGCTGCAACAATCAAATGTTTGAAGCACTCATATCAAATTTTCTTGATTAGACAGGTGCAGACTTACTTACATTCATTTACGAAAGGATGAATATTTTGAATTTAGGTGAGATCAGCAAAAAATAGTGAAAAAACTCCAACACTTAGACTCAAAGCAAGATTTGCAGGACTACAGAAAAGTGTAAACAACATGGGTGAATGGAAATAATCAAAAATGGCCAGATATAAATTACTATTTTTTAAAAAAATTGAATTTTAAAAAGTTTACAATGAAGGCAAGGATTATTAAGGTTACTTAATTTTAGGCGAGATGTTTGTAGTTAGTATCCCTAGTTAGAAATAGCCCAAATATTTTGTCTACAAATTGCCTATTCAATTTCCCAGAATAACCATCATGGTAACATCAACTGAGATTGATAAATTACAGACAGATTTGAGCATTACTTTCACATCAACTCAGAAGTGCAACATTAAAATTGGTAATCTCATTACAGTCAAGGGCATTTGACCTCCATCAATTGTGAGCTGCAATAACGCTCAACACAGACAGTAAATTCACTATGCAACTATTTTGCATATTTGTGAGAAAAACATTTTATATTCATGCTCAAATGCTTTGTATATACCTTTCAGATGAGCTAACTATAAACTGAACATCAACACAAGAGTTTCAATGGCAATAATATACATACAATTGACAAAGCCACCACACAAAATACCCTTGCAATTTTAATCCCATAGATCAGTGAACATAAATGTTATTTGTTTCTCATTGCTATAAACTCCCAGATCACAAACATGCTGTATAAACTCAAATGCAATCTTAGAACTCACTGTTTATCTATGACCTTTAATTAGAACTTTATTTTGCAGATCCAAGATATAGTTACTAAACTGCAGTGCCCATTCCAAGAGGTTGTGTTTATAGATTAAGGTGTTAGCCTAATTTTTGATTTCAGGATATACTTGCCCTTCATTAATCTGTTCAAAAGTTATGTTCATATATAAACTGCAGGAAAGATCTTTAATAATGGTACTTTTGAATAAACAAAGGAAAACTGGGTATGTTGTTAATTTGGTGCATAACTCACTCTTCAAAAAGAATTAAACTTGGTTTTTGTGATCTACAAAATTTGAAAAGCCAAAGGAACATACAACACCACAAGATTTTCCTCAATTTTTCTTCTGTTAGATAACAGGTTCACAGTAAGCAAAACCGAGGACGTATTCAAGAGTAAAAGTTCTATTCTGTATATCATTATTATATTGTAAATAGATTTTAATAAAATACTAATAGAAATACTCTTTGATAAAATGACCAAATGATTCAGTTATCAACATCATAAATACTACAAAAGTAGTGCCAATACACTTAGCCAAGCTGGAGAACTGCAGGGAATACGTGTACTGCACCATTATATCTTTCTGAACCAGAAACAAATTAACTCCTAATCAGAGTTCAGATAATTAAAGTCAGCATTAAAATGAACTGCTAAACAAATGCAGGACTAAAATTCAGAATTAAGAATATCTAAATGCTTTGTAGACATGTTTTTAACTTGCAACTTCAACTATTGGCTCAATGAAACTCTTTTTAGCCATATACTTTGCTGGATATTTCTATCAATGTTTAACAAACGTGATATTTCTTACTTTCTTTTCCTTTCTCTTTATTCTTTAGCAGCATGAGTTTCTGTTCTCGGTGTTGTTTCTCCATCTCCTGCTCCTGACGATGCTGCTCTAGTTTACGCTGTTGTTCCAAAATTTCTTGTTGGTGCTTCAATGCAAGCAAGTCCTGCTGGTGCTTAAAAAACAAAAACAGGGAGAGTCACAGAGTCATACAGCATGGAAACAGACCCTTTGATCCAACCAGTCCATGCCAAATTCCAAACTAAACTTGTCCCATTTTCCTGTGCTTGGCCCATATCCCTTCAAACATTTCTTATTCATGTACTTATTCAAATATCCAAACATTATAACTGTACCCGCATCCACAATTTCCTCAGGAAGTTCATTCCACGCATGAACACTCTCTGCGTAAAAAAGTTGCCTCTCATGTCTTAGATTAGATTAAATTCCTTACTGTGTGGAAACAGGCCCCCTGGCCCAACCAGTCCTCTTTAAATCTTTCTCCCCTCACCTAAAAATATGCCCAAACACTTAAAATCCCCTGTCCTAGGGAAAAGACTTCTGCCATTCACTTTATCTCCATCCATCATGTTTTTATAAATCTCTACAAGGTCACCCCTCAACCTCCTACATTCCAGAGAAAAAAGTCCCAATCTATCCTTATAACTCAAACTCTTCATTCCCGGTTACATCCTAGTAAATCTTCTCTGAATTTTCTCTAGCTTAATAATATCCTTCAGTAAGTGGTTTATGTTTACATTTCAATGATATAATAACTGATCTTTTCTCTACAGCACTAAATCTACTGTAACTGCAAAATTTATGACAGTTTCTACATTACAACCAACAAGGTGAATTGGCTATGCTAAACTGTCCACAGTGTTAGGTGCATTAGTCAGAGGGAAATGGGTCTGGGTGAGTTACTCTTCGGAGGGCCAGCGTGGACTTGTTGGGCCGAAGGGCCTGTTTCTACACCGTAGGGAATCTAATCTAATCTAAACAAAAATCAAACTGTGTGATTTGTTTCAGGCAAGCATCCTTCTGTAATATTCAAATCTGTGAAGTACAGCCTATTTGCATCAAAATTTACATCAACTCAACAGTACCGAGTATGTCAGAAAAGAATAATGCCCACCCACAAGGTGGAAGTCAATTTTGCTCTTGCCATTTTTGGTTCCGTAACAGTGGATCATATACCGGACTAGGACACATCAACTATCACACAATAAACCACAGGGAAAACAGGCAATGTTTTATTATATATCGACAAACTTGGTTGGTTGTCTCTACCCTGTTGCAAAACTGTCAATGGAGAGTTTTCCATAGGTAGGGTAAATGGTGGTAAATTAAAGAAACGGTGGTGGTGAGAGGTTGTGACTTCGGATTGGCTTTAATGATATGATTAGTTTTGCATCAGCTCTAACAAGAGTTTTATTTAGACAACCATTGCTTAAAAATTAGTTTCTTTTCTGTTCTCAGAGTGTAAACAGCGCTAACAAAGCTACGTTTATTAATTCTTCCTAGTTGTCCGGCATAGGTAGTCGTGAATCTTCTCTCAGAATGACTAAAGGTACTTCGGTCTAATGGTGGTGATCTGATGTTGTTAGGAGTACAGTTCTAAGATGGAGATCCAGTGATCATGAAGGAGATGACATACATACAACTGAGGATGATATGTAACTTGGAGGGAAATTTTCAAGTGCTGCCATGCTATCGTTTTGCTGCTTGTTCTTTGCAATGGCAGAGTTTCTTGGCTATACAGTACTGTTGTTATCCTTTGGATAGCAGATACTATAGCCACAGTGGCAGGTGTTATAAAAGATGTATACTGAATTTAGCCTGATTAATTAAATGGGCTGCTCTATCTTAGATAATGTTGAGCTTCCTGAAATATTCTGCAATGCTTTTTTACAAGCTACTGGTGGTCATTATGTTCATGACCGAGTGAAGAAATTGAGAGGGTTCACTGTACTAGGGCACATAACTATCACACAATAAACCACAGGGAAAACAGTCAATAAACTACTGTCTTGTCAAAACATTCATGATCAGTGATGTTACAAAGTGGGACCATTTAATTGTGGCTCCATTCAATGAAACTCAGCAGTTACTATTATACGCTACTTTAAATTTTGAAGCAGAAAAGGGGAATACTGAATCATACATAATTTTCTAAATATGTTCTTCAAACGTAATTCTATATTTGAGGGTAGGATTGTCACATTGGGTCACCAGTCTAAAAACACATTTTGTTGACTTCCTTAAAAAGTACAATTCTTATATTATTGTTTAACAATAAAAAGAAAACAAATATCTTAAACATCATAAAACACGTTTCAAAACTGTGGTACAAGAACTTCTTACTTGTGGCAAACTATTCTTCCCCATTCACTGTTTTTCTAATATATGAATAGGAATATATGTTATAGCGAAAATACCATATACTATAGATTGCAAGTACATTCTTCTATTGTTTTAACACATGCTGTTCATTCAATTTCATTGTTACTGCGTAATGACAACAGATGGGAAAAACTAACTCCTTGCTGACAGTTAAATTAGTGTAAATTGAAACCACTCCAGATGTCTGTGGTTTAACTTTGGTGGTGATACTAGTTCAAGGTTTAGTGTAATTTTCATTGCTTCCATTACACTTGGATGCTTATCATCACCACCTGTCACACCCATAAATGACATTAACAGTTGCTCCCTGACAAGATAGAGATCAAAAACGTAAACTGAAAATTCTCTTAAGAGAGGTGACCTTTACTTATATTTTGAGCTTAAATAAATAAATGGGACAAAGTACTTTAGATAGAAATTTTCTTTAATTATCAGTTTAACTTGAATTACTATGTTTATATATGGGCACAGATGGAGATTAATCAAATATAGTTTAAGAATAAAGGAGATCTCAAACACCATCTACAGTTATCTTACTTGCATTCAGCTTTTTCTTCATTGAACCTGCTTTGTGCCTTTTGATCTGTCTCACACATATATATTGCATCTTTTTTGTCCTTTTCCCTATTATTACACTTGGTCATATATTAGTTTTACATTTTAAAAACAAAATCAACATTAAGCATCATAATCAAAAATCTTACATTATACACAGGTCAGCATACTAATACATTCTAGAGCAATGTGATTTGGTCATATTGTTGCTTATGAAAAATTAAATCAGTACCCTTGTGTTGTGACTTTTTGAATAAAATGCAAGTTTTAATTATTGTGGGATAGTTGGCATTGTGCTGGAACATGGACTGCATTAAATTAAGAAGGCAGCTCACTAGGACCTTCTCATGGACAATTAGAGGTGACAAAAAAGGTTGACCTTGCCAGTGATGATCACATCCCATGAACAGATATAAAAAACATAAGTAATGAGTCTAGAAGCATGGTTAATACATAAACATTAACCTACCTTCCCCTTTTAAGGCTACTTCTTGGTGTACTTTCAGAGTGCAAGAGTTATACATAAAATTCTGAAGAGAATTTCAGACCAATATTCCTACTAAAAGTTTCTCTAGATTGATAGCTGCTTAGCTTCTCTGCATAACAATCTTTCCAGCTTGCCAGATTCTTTATATCCTCTTTAGCAAGATGCTAGAAGTCTGAAGAATCGCTAATGTTGTTTAAGGATGGCAACAGGGATGATCTAGGAAATTACAGGCCTTATATCATTGGTAGGGAAATTTCTGGAGAAGATTCTGAGGTACAGGATTTACACACACATGAAAAAGAATGGATTTCTTAGAGATAGTCAGCATGGCTTTGTGCGAGGAAGTCTTGTCACACAAATTTTATTGAGGCATTTGAGGAAGTAATGAAGATGATTGACGATGAAAGGGCAATGGATGTTATCTACTTATTAAAGCACGGACTTCAGTGAAGCATTTGACAAGGTCCTTTATGGTAGGATGGTCAGAAGATTAAGTCTCACAGGATCCATGATGTGTTGGTAAGTTGCCTACAAAATTGGCTCATCCATAGAGACGGAGGGTAGTTGTGGAGAGGTAATGTCTGACTTGAGGTCTGTCCCCAGTGATGTCCCACAAAGATTAGTGCTGGACCACTATTATTTGCAATATATGTAAATGATTTGGATGAAAATGTTGCAGTCTGATTATTAAGTTTGCAGACAACACAAAAATTGGTAGATTTGTGGATAGTGAGGAAGGATATCAAATGATGCAGCAGCATATAAATCAGCTGGAAAGCTGGGTGGAGAAATGGCAGAAGGAGTTTAATCCGGACAAATGTGAGGTGATGCTTTTTGGGAAGTTAAATACAAGAGGAAACATACAGTAAATAGCAGAAGCATTAAGAACGTGATATCAAGAGGAATCTTGGGGTCCAAGCCCATAATTTCCTAAAAGTGGCAACACAAGTGAATAAGATGGTAAAGGCGGTGTATGGCATACTCACCTTCGTTAGTTGGGGCATTGAGTATAAAAGTTGGCACATCATTTTCCAGCTGTATAAGACTTTAGTTAGACCACATTTGGAGTAGTGTGCACTTCTGGTCCCCACACTATAGGAAGGATGTGGAGGCTTTGGAGAGGATTCACAAGAAGCTTACCAGGATGTTGGCCTGGATTTGAGTGTATTAGCCATAAGGAGAAATTGGACAAAGTTGGATTTTTTTTCGCTAGAGTGTCAGAAACTGAAGAGCAATTTGACAGAAAAATATAAAATTATGAGAAATTATGGATAGGATGGACAGTCAGAATCTTTTTCCTCGGGCGGAAATGTCAAATACCAGGATATATAGGTTTTAAGGTGAGAGGGGGAAAGTTTAAGGCAGATGTGCCAGGCAAGTTTTTTTTTTAAAACAGTGAGTGTAGGTGCCTGGAAAGCACTACCAGGAAAGATGACGCTCATTCATCAGGTGAACTTACCTTGTGTTGTGTGACTGACTTTGTCCACCCCAGTCTAACACTGGCATCTCCAGATCAGGGAAGGTGATAGAAGCAGATAAGATAGCAAGGTTGAAGAGGCATTTTGACAGACACGTGAACAGGCAGGGAAGAGAGGGATCCTGACCATATGCAGATAGATGCGATTAATTTAAAATGGCATCATGGTCCGTGAAGACATAGTGGGCCAAGAGGCCTATTCCTGTGCTGTACTACTTTGTTCCTATGTTCTATGATTGTCACAAAATGAAAACAAAATAACTGAATTGCCATTGCTTTACAAATTTTGTAAAAATTATTGTTTAATTGAAACATATTAGTGCTAATTCAAAAATATATTGTCAGGTCAGCAGTTTGACAGATCAGAGATATCAAGTGTCCAAAAAGTGGTAGAGATAGAGCTGCACCACATTGGCATACATACGGAACCTATTGCGTTTCTGGATGATAAAAGTGAACAGCATATGAATGGGAAATATAAGGGAACCAAAGATCAATTTTTGCAGGACTCCAGGTAAGAGTGGGCAAAGAAGCAATTGCAAATGATTCTCTACAGTTATTGAATTTCTAAAATGTCAATTAATTTCAATTATTTATGACTTAATTTTTGTATTTCAAATTCTCTTCATTTCCTTCTCCATCCGCTCTCATCTCCAGTAACTGCAAGAAATTCATGGATTTCTTTATCCATGTTCAAGATGATTCATTCAGCTGTCAATCCATTACCTTGACTCCTGTACCTACAGGATCAAACGTTCTCCAAGGCCTCAAACTGGTCTTGAATCTTTATTTCGTTTCTCTCCCATCTCTTTTACCCTCTCTCATTTTGGCCAGGAGTCCTGCTCTTAACAAACTTATATCACAACTCTCTATCCTTGCCCCATGTTTTTATGAACAGTTCACTTTTCACATGTTGTCCTCCTCTCCTTAAAATCTGCTATCACTCTTAACAACAAATAACCGAGCCCATCACCCCAATAAACTACCTACCATCTCATTTCCAATATCTCTTTCTGTTACAAAGTTCTTGAATGCATTGCTGTCTCCCAAATGTACCCAGATCTTTCCCAGAACTCCCTGCATGACTTCTGCAGAACCAGAGTGGTGGCGGAAGATTTGGGAGAGGCGAATATAGGCTTACAAAGCCAGAAGGTTTGTCAAAATTACTGGCCAGCTATTTGGACGATGATGCCCAGAGTGGGGCAGAAAGCAACAGAGTATACAACCATAGGAAAACAGCAGTAAATAGGGTCAAAGAGAGGGAAAAAGTGCTATTAGGAAAACTTAATGCTCCCTTATTTGAATGCACATCATATTTGGAATAAAGTAGATTATTTAACCACATAAATACAGGTTAACAGGTATGGTCTTACAGCCATTAAGGAGACATGGTTACAAGGAGGTCAAAGCTGGGAATTAAATATTCAGGGTTTTGTGACTTTTCAAAACATCAGGCAGGATGGAAAGGCTGGTGCAGTAGCATTTGTGGTGCAGGTTAGTTTAGTACAACGGCAAGAAATGATCCTGAATCAGAAGAATTCATAATTCATAAGGCAAGAAATAAAAAAACGAAAGAAGACAATGGAAGGAGTAAGACAACAGGCTCTCCAACAGTAGCTAAATGGTGGGACTGAGAATAAATCAGGAGATAATGAGAGCATGTAACAATCATTGGTGATTTTAGTTTTCACGTAGAATGGGACAGTCGGATTGGCAGAGGAAATTATGACGAAGAATTCCTTGGGGCATTTGGGACAGGGTCATGGAACAACATATTGTGCATCCAGCAAAGGATCAGGCTGTTTTGGACCTGGTGATGTGTAATGAAACAAGTTTAATAAATGGTGCCAGAGTAAAAGATCCTCTCGGAAACAGTGACCATAACATGGTATAATTTAGCTTTTATTGGAGATGGAGGAACTTGGTTTGGAAGCAACTGTGCTAACCTTAAATAAGGGTAATTACAAAGAAAATGAGAGCAGATCTGGCTGGAGTGATCTGGGGAAGGAGTTTAGCAGCAAAAAATGGTTGAAGACTATTTAAGAAAAGCTAATTAGTCTGTTATTGCAAAATGGTCAAGTCTATTATAAAGGAAGTAGAGTATATAGAAATACATAATATGATCAAGCAGAGTTAGCATGGCTTCATGAAGGGGAAATCCGACCATAATTTTGTATCATACTGAATTTATATAGAAAATCCTACATCTGAGGAACATTTCAATGGAACGAAGTTGCTCTCAATTAAAAAAGGATGTTCACTAATATGTCTACAGCATTCCCATTGTCACCCTGTGTAAAACTAACAAATCGTTGAAAAAAATGAAAAGAGGAGGAAATCCAGTTATTTGGTTTTTCTGACATTGAAGGTTATGGTGTGCAAGAAAGCTACTGTCTAGCTAGGGAAACCTTTAGTCAGAATAATTGGAGTTTAACTGACTTCAGTGGTTGGATTTAAAAGTGGTTGGATTTAAAAGAGGTTGAGGTCCAGATGAGATTTGAGCAAGTGTGCACCTTCGCACTGCCAATCTCTATGCAATTTCCCACCATAATTCCAAATGAATGAGAAAGGCTCGCTTTGACTGAGATAGACTGCCACCAACAAGCAATAGGTGGCCAAATGAGGCTAGTCAGAATATAATTCAGTAATCTTTTAAGACCCTAGTTGCACATTGACTGGACTAGTCAGCAATGCAGACTATACACGGTGACCTGGAGAACGTCAGAGAGGTAAGTAGCGAGGAGGTGGTTCAAATGAAGGACCATTTCCCATCTTTCAGCTCTACAACTGCTACCAGGGCAGAGCTGGCCTTGCCCTGGAACAGTTGCCCTTCCTCAATCAAACCAAGGGAACATACCATTTTGAAAAAATAAAACTAACTTAACTTCCTGTGTCCCTTGCTGGTTGCACACTCACACTAACAGTTCCCACCAGTCTACTGTGATCGATCAGATGGTAAGCCTGGACTTTAAATGGCTGGTACATTAAAAATTGCAGTGAGGTTGAGATCCAGAACTGGTCCCAACGTTCTGTTGTAATTCTGGATTAAATATTCAGCATGACACTTATGGACATCATTTCCCACTGCAGGTACAGAAGTGTGTTGGGCTGCTATTTAATTATTACATATACTTAAGCGCAAGATTGTCCTACATTTTCTTTTAAAAGTGTCTGCCCTATACAAAAATAAAGAACCAAAATAATATTACTGATTTAATTTTCAATTGACAGCACCAAGACCACTCATGGTCATTGTGTTATTATCATAATACACCTTTAACTCTGCAGTAATGTTTATCTTTATAGCCATATTGTGTTAAAAGAACAGGAAGTCATTATTACAGTTCTGTTTCCTTAAAATAGACTCCGATTGTTCGATATGTCATTCCCGTCGCTTCAACGGTAAAACTTATCTTTTGATAGTTTTTTTGTGCATCTGTTCTGATATCTCATTTTGTGGTTCTGCCTTTTTATTCATACTGCTCATAAGCACCTTGAGACATTTTATATAATAACTCCATTTAATGTTGTAAGGAACACAAGATGCTGTTAGAAATAATCTATGACAATAGCTGAAATCAGAGTATCAAATTAACTACACCCTTATACTTGAGTTCAGAACACATACACCATTACGATAAAAAGATCAAAGGTCCAGCTTGAATTGGTCAGTGTGGTTTTAATATCTTGGATTACCTTTATGTGCTCTTGCAGTTGGGCTTCATGTTGTCGTGAGAGCTGCTCATGTTGTCTCTGAAATTCTGCTATTAGAAGCTGACGTTGGATTTGCTGTTTTTGTTTCAGAGCAATGAGTTCTTGTTGTAGTTGCTGTTCTCGTACGTTGGGGTCAGCAGCTGGCACTGGAAATTGATGGTCAAGGCGAAGATCCATTGGTGTACTGGGCTGGACTTGAGAAGGCAATGCTGTGCTTATATCAACTATAAACAAAGAATACAATATAATTAAAAATATTGGAATGCGATGCTGATTTTATCAGCTCCAGAATCATAAAGAAACACACCCACAAATTCAAAATCTCTACTGCTACAGGTATAGGTAATGTCCAGTTTACACAATCTCCGTTGTAAACAGATAAATACAACTGACTTCCTTGATATTCCTGAGTGCCTCTGGTTTTGAGAGTATGCCAGCAAGCAGTACGGTAAATCACAGGGCAGAATACGAACAAGAATACAAAACTAGTTCACTCTGGAACTGGATTCTAGTGAATTTTACACAAGGTAAATTTGTAAATGAATTTGTCTGGATAAACTGAAGAAAAATTGACATGCATGCACACACTTGGGTTGTGCAGAAGCAGTCTGTCTATTTTAGGGGGAGGACTGTTTAAACATTTCTATGTGACAGAAACAAAATGCAGTGTGACTGAAAAGACTAGGAAATTCCTGTGAATGAAGTTAATCAGAAAATAATTTAATCTCTAGAGTGTTCCAACCTATCTTAATGAAGACTTCAATCTTTCCAATAATTATTTCCTCAGGTAATTTGTTTTCATCTTCATTGAAATCTAAAAACTTTTCTTCGATTCCGGGAAGGTTTCAATACATTATAAATCAGCAAATGTAATTCTCTAATTCAAAGAGGGAGGGAAACAAGCTGGTGCTACAAGTTCGATAGGCTGGCATCTGCTACAGGGAAATGTTAGAAACTAATACTAAAGACATTATAACAGGGTATTTCAAAAACTTCACTGTATTCAGGCAGAGTGAACATAGTTTTGTGAAAAGGAAATCATGTTTGACTTTCTAGAGTTCTTTGAAGTAGTAACATGCTGTGGACAAAGCGAAAATGATAGATGTACTGTATTTATACTTCAATTAAGGCATTTGATAGAAGCTGCAAAGTTTATTGTGGAAACTAAATACTCATTGTGCAGGGAATAACATATTGATAGGGACAGAAAATTGACTAGCTAATCAGGACCATTAGGTATAAATGGGTCATTTTCTGGCTAACAAGATGTAACGAGTGAATGGAGTTTTACAATTAATATAAATGACTTGGATGAAGAGACCAAAATTATGGGTGCTAAATTTGCTGATGAAACAAAGATAGATAAGAAAGTAAGTCATAAAGAGATCATAAGGAGGCTACAAAAGTGGGCTAAGATCTGGCAAATGGGGGAGAATGTTGAAAAGTATGAAGCTGTCCTTTTTTTTTATTCATTCACTTGTAGGCCAGACCAGGTAAGGATAGCAAACTTTCTTCCCTAAAGGCCATTTTCAGCAGGGACAATAAACATTTTTTAAATGGTCAGAGGGATCTCAGTGTCCCAGTCCTTGGATCGCAGAAGGTTAGCTTGCAAATAAATCAATTAATTAGGAAAGCCAACAATATTATTTATTACAAGAGGAAGGAATTCCAAAAATATATGCAAGAGAGGTTCTGTTTCAATACATAGGGATTTGGTGAGACCACATCTGGAGTACTGTGCACAAATTGATTCAACGTGGTCTTCTTAAACAAGGAAATATATCATTGTATTTAAGGTGGGTTACCAGACTAATGCCTCAAATAGACAGGTGTCTTATGAGTAAGGTTGGATTGACTAGGCTTGTATCTAGAGTTTGGAAAATGAAGAGGCAACTTGATTGAAACAAGATGGTCCTAAGGGGATTTGACAAAGTAGTTGTGGAAAAAATGTTTTCTCCTCTGGAGCTTCTAGAACTAGAGGTCACAATTGACAAAACAAGGGGTCACCCATTTAAGAGATGAGAAATCTTCTCACAGAAGCTGTAAAAGGTGGTGGTAGCAGATTCCTTGAATGTTTAAGGCAGAAGATGATAGATGTTTGACAAGTTGAGTGATGATGAGTTTCACGGGTAGACAAGAATGTAGAGTAAATAGATCAGCCATGATCTTCATGAATAACAGAGCAACTCTTGGGCTGAGAGGTTAATGCCTACTTCTATTTCATATGATCAAAACCTCACAACAACAGTGACAACAGAATAGTTAATTATTGCTGAAAGAGTATTGAAAAAATAACTTTGCCACTAATTAGATATACAGAAACATTGAATGTTCTTAAAGTGTTAATGTGGAAATGACAGATGATGCAAATTTGATATCCAACTGGATCTCAAAATTGAAAGTCTATTAAAAAAAAGTTTCAGTAGAGAACAACTCAGCTCTGTTTAAAACTTGCAAGAAAATAATTGCACTGTGGATGTGAAACGATAACAAAGTGCAGGTGAAACTCTCAGTCTCACAGCATCTTGAGAGAAAAGAACTGACTTATGGTTCGAGGCCAATAGCCCTTTATCAGAAATCAAGAAAAAAAAATTGGCATAGTAGGAAACAGTGGATGGACTGCTGCAATGCAATCATGTTGACCTGAGGAATGTTAGCATTAGGTATGGCTAAAACATCCTTGATAATCAGACAATTTATCTTCATCACGCTAATATGGTGGGGACGGGTGTACTTACAACATTTAAATGGCATCTGGATAGGCAAGAAAATAAGAAGGATTTAAAAGGATATAGGTTAAATGCTGGCAAATGGGACTAGGTAAAAATAGGATATCTAGTCCGCACGGGTGAGTTGGACTGAAGGGTCTGTTTCCTTGCTGCATTGTGGAGGTGCTGGTGTTGGACTGTGGGGGGATAAAGTCAAAACTCATACAACATCGGATTATAGTCCAACACGTTTATTTGAAACCGCAAGCATTCGGAGTCCCTGTTCCTTCCTCAGGCATCTAGTGTGAGAGAATACATCAGACACAGAATTTATAGTAAAAAATCAAAGGATTATTTCAAATAAACCTGTTGGATTATAACCTGGTGTTGTGTGATTTTTTTTACTCTGTCCATGCTAATTGACTCTATGACAATTGTGAGAGACTTTTGATCTCTCTCAAGGAAGTTGAAAGTTATTGGGTGGGGGACAGGAAAATGGAGTTCAGGTCACAATCATATCCGATATGACCATGGGGAACTTGAATAGGCAAATGGCACACTTCTGACCCTTTATTTATGATTTTAAGGGGACTCAAATCTGTTCGACACAGAGGAAGGCAATTTTTAAAAACAACCATTATCAACAAATCTACTTTCTGAGGAAAACAACATTTCAGTCTTGCAAATATATATTGAGTGCATTTACTAGAAAATGTACAGAACAATAACACTACTCTACATACATTTATCAATGGATTAAGAATGAGCTTATTATTCAAAGATATTCAAGTTGTTGAACACAAGATAATCGCACACTAACCAAGGTTAAGAAAGCAATTCAATTTTTTGAATTTGCATTTGAAGCATAATTAATGTCAAAAAAAAATGTTTGACCTTTCAAGGTTCATATATGACTCAATACAATTGAAGATCTTCCATTCCCTCAATGGAACAAAGTACGTTGAAGAGAACCTGCCACTGTTGAAAATATTAGTACGGTGGAGATTGTTGTGGGATAAAGAGAACTGCTTACGTTTATGCCCATTTCATCTGCTGTTTAATTGTAAAATTTGTTTATTTGTAACATCTTCTTTCACTATTGATTCTCATTCCAATGAACTGTTAGCAGGAAGAGCAGAGGTACTGACAAGGAAATGTTTTTTTAAATGGAAATATACACATGTCCTATGGCATGACTATTCTGAGGGGGGCATTCTAACACTTGGTGGGTTAACCAAAACATGCAGTTGCATTCAGATAGCATCTGAGCATTCTTGGGCTGAGGACAAGGGTTTAACAATCATCAGCAATGCTAGATCATGGGATTGTTAACCATAAGCTTGCTGTCTTTATTCAGTATGCACGTCAAGTCATTTCAAATACGAAACTCAGTGAAATTTTATCACCAAAACGTATGTGTTCTTGTTTGTGGTGGTGGTTAGGGTGGGGGATCCATTATTGACCCTTTAAGCAGCCCAGGAATAAGTGCAGTCTCCCACCATAAAATCATTCCTAGGATGTGGATAATGCTAAGCAGGAAGCATTTACTGGCCATTTATTGAGCACGTTCAGAGTCAAGTGTTTGATTCTTCTGTGGGCTAAAACTACATGTATTTCTCTTCTTAAGAGGCTATTAGTCAACTTTTGTTTTTACAGCAACCAGCACTCTCCAGTCATTTTTCCTGTCTATCCATAATTTAGTGAAGTTGCAATCTCTTGGTTCTTCAGCTGGTGTCAAAATCACTGCACAACTATTGCCATAAACATTCTGTTTCACTATATGCTCGAGGGGAACAGTTTATTTTAAAATATAGGAACAGGACTCATGGTTTACTACATTATTCCACAGATTCTGTGGGCACTTAGACTGCAAATTGCAATCATCAATCTAAGCAGCTCAGCTGCCTCCACAGGGCACCCAGGATCTGTGTGAGTACAGTATGTAGCAGCAATACTTCTCAATCAGACTCAAGAAACCTCACTAAGCCAAAGAGGGCTAAATCTCTGCGCAAGCACTCTTAACACTTTAAAAATCTGAAATCTGACCTCAAGCCATCTTCAAATCTCCCAAATTTATTTAGGTTTTAAAAGAATTGGTACAGCAGTAAACAGCTTAACCTAAAGAGGCAATTAGCCATTTAAATACTTTAATGATGCTGACAGATTCTGATTTCATTTGGTTTTTGGGTTTAATAACATCCCTCTCTGGATAGGGGATCGGACTTTCACTATTTCCAGAGATGGGGAGGATGGGACAATAGAGGCATTTGATAACAAATGTGAGAATTTTACAAACAAGCCAGGACAGAGATGATAGGGGAAATGTGAGTTAAGACCTGCACATTATGGGATAACCTCAAGTTTACAGACAGTACAACATAGGAGACCAACCAGGAATGTGTTGTAAAATTAACATTTTTAAGAAAAACAAGTTTCAACATATGAGCTAAGTCAAGATCAAAGGTGGGCAAAACAGTGGAAGTCTTAGAGCTGGTGTGGGCCAAATATGACACCAAGACTTCAAACAGTCTGGTTCAATTTCAGGTAATTGCTAGTGATAGGTGTTAAGGAACAATGGACGGCACGGTGGCTCAGTGGTTAGCAGTGCTGCCTCACAGCACCAGGGTCCCAGGTTCGATTCTAGCCTCGGGTGACTGGCTGTGTGGAGTTTGCACATTCTCCCCGTGTCTGCGTGGGTTTCCTCCAGGTGCTCCGGTTTCCTCCCACCGTCACAAAGATGTGCAGGCCAGGTTAATTGGCCATGCTAAATTGCCCATAGTGTTAGGTGCATTAGTCAGAGGGAAATGGGTCTGGGTGGGTTACTCTTTGGAGGGTCAGTGTGGACTTGGTGGGCCGAAGGGCCTGTTTCCACACTGTAGAGAATCTAATCTAAACGTTTGTGGTGAGGTCCAAAACAATGTGCTTTTTTAATCTTTCATCATTGAACTGGAGAGAACTTGACTCATTTGGTATGGAATGTCAACAAACAGTGCGACAATTTAAACACAATGGAGAAGTCGATAAAGTGTGGCACAGGAAAAAACACAGCAAGTTAGGCAACACCTGAGGAGCAAGACAATTGACATTTTGGGATTAACTTTCATCAGGACTGGGGAGAGGAAAGAGGGTTGGGAAATAATGGGGGAGGGGTGGGGCTTGGGGAAATAGGTGGGCAAAGGTAGGAGGTGACTGTGATAAATTGCTGGGAAGCGTGGAGTGGATAGGTAGGAAGAAAGATGCACAGGTAGGTCAGGTCAAGAGGGTGGAGCTGAGTCAGAGGGTTGGATCTGGGATAGGGTGGGGGGGAGGTGAGATTGTAAATTGTGAATTCAATGTTTAGTCCATGTGGTTGTAGGCTACCGAGGCAGAAGACAATGTGTTCCTCCTCTAGTTTAGGCAGAGGAGGAGACCCAGAATAAACATGCCATGGGGGAACTGGGAGGGGGAGTTGAAATAGATGGCTTTAGGAAGGTGGGGTTGGTAAGTGCATACAGACCAGAGATGTTCCTGAAATGTTCCAGAAGTTTGCGCTATGTCTCTTCGATGTAGAGGAGACCACTTCGAAAGCAACGGATGCAGTAAATGAGGTTTGAGGAAATGCAAGTAAATCTCTGCTGGATTTGGAATGATCCTTTGGGGCTTTGGATAGAGGTGAGGGGGGAGGTGTGGGCGCAGGGTTTGTGCCTCTTATGGCAGCAGAGAAAGGTGCCAAGTGTGAAGAGGGATTTGGTGGGGAGTGTGGACCTAATCAGAGAGGCACCGAGGGTACAGTCCCTATGGAATGCAGATAGGGGTTGGGAGGGAAATCAAGGTGAAGAAGTCAAAGAAAAATGATGGTAAAGTGGAGTTGAGTGTCGTCAGTATACAAGTGAAAACCAAGATGTATTTTCCAAATGATGCTATCAAACAACAAATAAGAGGAGCACAGGGATAGATCCTTAAGACACACCAGATTCGAAGTGGAGGAGCAGGATGAGAAGCCCTTACAGAAGACTTTCTGGCTGGAACCAGACGAATGCAGTCCCATCTAGTTGGATAACAGTGGAGAAGGTCAATTAGAGTCATAGAGACGTACAGCACGGAAACAGACCCTTCGGTCCAACTCGTCCATGCCGACCAGATATCCCAACCCAATCTAGTCCCACCTGCCAGTACCCGGCCCATATCCCTCCAAACCCTTCCTATTTATATAGCTATCCAGATGCCTTTTAAATGTTGTAATTGTACCAGCCTCCACCACTTCCTCTGGCAGCTCATTCCACACATGTAACACTCTCTCCGTGAAAAGATTGCCCTTTAGGTCTCTTTTATATCTTTTCTCTTTCACTCTAAACCTATGCCCTCTAGTTCTGGAATCCCCAACCCAGTGAAAAGTGTCTATTTATCCTATCCATGCCCCTCATGACTTTATCAACATCTGTAAGGTCACCCTCTGATGCTCCCGGGAAAACAGCCATAGTCTGTTAACCTCTCCCTATAGCTCAAATCCTCCAACCCTGGCAACATCCTCGTAAACCTTTTCTGAACTCTTTCAAGTTTCACAACATCTTTCCGATAGGAAGGAGACCAGAACTGCAAGCAATATTCCAACAGTGGCTTAACCAATGTCCTGTACAGCTGCAACATGACCTCCTAACTCCTGTACTCAATACTCTGACCAATAAAGGAAAGCATACCAAATGCCTTCTTCACTAGGAGAAAGTGAGGTCTTCAGATGCTGGAGACCAGAGTTGAAAAATGTGGTGCTGGAAAAACACTTCACTATCCTTCTTCACTATCCTATCTACCTGCGATTCCACTTTCAAGGAGCTATGAACCTGCACTCCAAGGTGTCTTTGTTCAGCAAAACTCCCTGGGACCTTACCATTAAGTGTATAAGTCCTGCTAAGTTTTGCTTTTCTAAAATGCAACACCTCACATTTATCTAAATTAAACTCCATCTGCCACTCCTCAGCCCACTGGCCAATCTGGTCAAGATCTTGTTGTAATCTGAGGTAACCTTCTTCGCTGTCCACTACACCTCAAATTTTAGTGTCAGCTGCAAACTTACTAACTCTACCTCTTATGCTCACATCCAAATCATTTACATAAATGATGAAAAGTAGAGGACCCAGCACCGACTCTTGTGGCCCTTCACTGGTCACAGGCCTCCAGTCTGAAAAACAACCCTCCACCACCACCCTCTGTCTTCTACCTTTGAGCCAGTTCTGTATCCAAATGGCTAGTTCTCCCTGTATTCCATGAGATCTAACCTTGCTCACCAGTCTCCCATAGGGAACCTTGTCAAACGCCTCACTGAAGTTCATATAGATCACACCTACTGCTCTGCCCTCATCAATCCTCTGTGTTACTTCTACAAAAACTCAATCAAGTTTGTGAGACATGATTTCCCATGCATAAAGCCATGTTGACTATCCCTAATCACTCCTTGCCTTTCCAAATGCATGTATATCCCTGTCCCTCATGATTCCCTCCAACAACTTGCCCACCACTGATGTGAGGCTCACTGATCTATAGTTTCCTGGCTTGTTCTTACCACCCTTCTAAACAGTGGCACCACGTTAGCCAACCTCCAGTCTTCTGGCATCTCACCTGTGACTATCGATGATACAAATATCTCAGTAAGAGGCCCAGCAATCACTTCCCTATCTTCCTGCAGAGTTCTAGGGTACACCTGATCAGGTCCTGGGGATTTATCTTCTTTTATGCGTGACATCCAGCACTTCCTCTTCTGTAATATGGACATTGACCAACTTAGCAATGGCTGCCAATGGTCTACCCATATTGGATTCTTTAGCACCACAAAAACAAACAATACACCTTCAAATTTCGAGGCTCCAGCCAATACCAAAATTTATTTTTTAAATATCTTGCATATCCATGGAATTTTACACCAGAAATGACATGCATTCCTTTTGTAGTTCATTATGGCACAATTTATATTTAAGACAATTTAGGAACTTTTTGAATGTGTTTTTTAGGGATGCAGATAAACAGATTTGATTTTGAAAAATAAATGCTCGACATTTTGAAATTTTCACATGATACTGTCATTAGACAGTAGTACAGATTTGCTGAAACATAAAACATTTTAAAAAATCATATTCACCGATGACACCTGGTAAAAATGCACTTAATAGGCAGTAGAGATTCAAATCCTTTACCTACATAATGCATGTCGTAAGAAAATCAGTACAGATATTCAACTCGGCACAATCAAATTTACAAAAGTTGTAAAATCTGCTATCTAAATATAAAAATGACAGAACTAAAATGAAAAAAAAATGAAAAGACAATCCAGTATATCCCGCCAAAGACTTGAATGATTTTTTTAAAAAAAGTGTATGGAATCTTTGTGTGATAACACCTGTTTTCTATTTCCACTTGCTATTTTGTCATCAGTTTCACAAAAAGTAAACAGGATGTGGACTACAAAGGACCAATGTACTGAGAATTCAAAATCAGCCTCCCAGAACAAAGAATTTATCATTACATACTGAACAAATGACTGCTTTCACAAACAACAGAAATATTTTTCATGAAAATGTGGCTATATCACTGCTGGAATAGTTTTATAACCTAAATGCTCATGACCAATTTCCCCTCTAACCCACATGAAGAGTGCCACCCTATACTGTTACCAAATCATTCTGTTGACAGTAACTTAACATTTAAAACCCTGAACAGTAATGCACGTTTCAAAATTCAGCCAAATGTCAGTGATTTCAGAGCACACACTATATCAGAAATATGTTGGATTCACAATGTACAATCTCAACTGTTATGCAGACTTTTGAGAGAGGATATTTGCCCATTCGTGCTTATTCGCAGTCTGCAGTGTTAAGTGCCCTGTTTGGAAATGATCCATCAAGGCTAAACCACCCAAAAACATTTTTCCTTATGGGCGACTAAAAGAACAGAAGAGAGGATGAGGGAAAATATGCATGGAGATATTGATTTTCCTACCCTAATTGAATTGAAGTTTGCAAACATTAGATTAAAATGCAAGATCCTCTTTAATAATTATTGCATGTGAATATCTGAATGTTTCCTGCGATTTACAAGCACTGGTCAATTTCTCGCACATGACATTAGAATCCTTATGCTACACCTAAATGAACTAACTAAAGCATCCAATAACTTTGGAACAGCAACTCTCCACTTCAATGGAATTAGATAGTGAGATCTTGTGGCAGCATTCCTACATTTGAGCCAAATCTGGGTTCAACTCCCACGCTGAAATTTCATGGGAGGATCTTTGATACTAGGTTTCAACAGGCTGATATACAGACTGGGAAACATTCAGACACCTAACCCTAATCCTATTGTACTGTCAGTGTGGAGGTGTGCAATGTACAGTTGCTGACATTTACCCAGATATGGCAGGCAAGGGAAAAATTGGTGCCAAGCTTGTTGGGTAGAGTTCTGAACAGCTTACCGAACGGATGAAAGTTCCTGTTCTGCCAGGGCCAGCAGTGGATGCCAGGTGTACAGACAACGCTAGCCTGGTCCAAGGTTTATACGCAGATTAAAACAGTCTCAGCTATTTTGAAGAATGCACAGCACTGCAGGAAGAAAGTCAACATCTTTCTCCACTCTGATAGCCTAAGAGATACCATCTTCTTTCCAATACTCTATTTGCTACTCTAACCAGTTCCCACCCAGGCTCATTGATACAAACTGGTATATTTTTAAAGATGATATATACATTCACTGAGATGGGAAGTGTCAATATTGCAGAATGGATATCTTTCTTACTTTTGTGAAGGATTAACAACTGTGGAAATCATATATCAAGTTCTTTTTTGCTACTGCTGTATTATTGTTCCAGTATACCAATGGTTCTGGTGGTTTTTATTTCTCCTCATACACTCTCACTAGTGTCTGCAATATCTTTCCCACTACCCCAACCTCCAACACATTGACCTTGCATGCCTTCTGTGCTGCCTACTCACTTGCTCAAGACCTTTCCTACCTACACTAACAGTAATAACATATGTAGTCCTTAATACCTATCGTGCTCCATGACTAACGCAGACCACAATATGGCAGAAAGAGTTGAGATGAGTGGCTTTCAGCCAGCCAATTGGCTTCTCACACTTTTTAAGAAGATTTTGACCTGGACCACACCAACCAAGACTGCTGTCAGAGGCTGCCCTTAGTTTAATGTGCTGGGAACCCGGTGTGAAGGCTATTCGTTCCAACTTGACTGGGGCCTGCTGACAACTATGACAATCTTCCTGGCATTGTGCCTGCATTAAATGGCAAAACAAGACAGTAGTAATATGATTCCGGTATCTCTAGCTAAGAGGGCAATGCATAAAAAGGCAAGGCAATGCAAGGCAGGGATGCTGGGAGCACTAGGTAGGGTCAATGTGAGTGAATATATGATATTGAACAATGAGCCCAATGATGCAGCCTGTTCCAGTAGTCTGTGTGTAGGGTGCACATCCCTGACTGCACAGTGTCCTTGCAGCAGTAATACAATTATAGAGTTACCTGTGCAGTCCAAGGTACAGCAATGAAATGCAACAGCATCCTGTAAGAGGATTGGGGATGAGTATTCTTAGAGGCTGGCATATGTCGGAGGCGAATTTCCATGGACATGGGTGATACCCATGTGGCTGGTACCCATGGAGCATGCCCTGAGGTATTGCTGCCTAATTTCCAACACGGAGGCTGTTCAGAGAAAGTGGTGAGTTGAATCTGAGAGGTATTCGCTTTGATTTTGTCATCAAGTTTTCTTAATGTCGAGCTTATTTGGAGAGCTTGTTCAGATGGGAGTCTTCATATTAAAGAGGGGAGTTGTGACGTTAACAAAGAGTTTAAACAAGCGTAAACTAGAATCTTGCTGCTGCCCAGCAAGACTCCTGCCATACCGCTTGTGAAAAGTGTAAAAGATGGTGCAAGAGTCTCTTGACATTGAGATGGTCCTCAATGCACTTACCAAACATCATGCAATAACCCATGTCGCTCAGACCTTTACAAGAACCTGCCCCATTAATTCATTTGCTGTTCCTTTAAAATCATTTTTAAAATTCGTTAATAATTTTATTTCAATACTTGCCAGAATCAACATTATGTTTTGAGAGGAGGAACAAGGATGAAAACAGCAAACAAGGGGGCAAATCTCCAGTAGAATTTGACTGCTTTATGTAGCAGCAGGGATCCCACTGCACCAATTGGTTCAGGAATTCCTTCTCAAAACTCAAAGGTACGAGGAAAAACAGTAACAAAGCTTGATTCTTAGCAATAATCCTCCTCATGTCATTAATCCAAAGTTAAGCTGTTCATTTTAAAAAGTATTCCATTCTCTACCAGCATGATCAATAAATGCTATTGATTGAACTAAGCAATTATATCCAGCCTGTTCAGATGTTAAAAAAAAACCCACCTAAATAACACAATACAATGCACCTGAAAAATGATTACAGCTTTAAGCAATAAACTTCATTCTGGACCTCTGCACTGATAATGTGGAACTGATAACATACAGAAAGGAGTCAAAGTAGAAGGTCAATTAATGTTGGGGGTGAGATTTGCAGATGACCAGGCCTTGATGGCCAGCACAACAGATCTACAAAGTTTAAGTATCTAAAATAAATGAACTTGTGAAGGTTTATGGAATGAAAATTAATGTCAAAAAGATGACAGTTATAAAAATTGGAAGTAATAATAACAGGAAAGCAGAGGTCAAGCTAAATAAACAACAGCTGGAACAGGTATCACAATGAAAGTACCTGAGAAGCATCTTGTCAGAAGATGATTACTGTCAATGAAATCAGAGATAGATTAGCAATAGCAAAGAATATATCCCCCAACCAGAACTGCTCAGTATGAGTGAGTAGAAAATGTAAAGATCTATCAAGCTTGCAACTTGGGAGTTGTATACGGCTGAATTGCAAAGCAATCTGAGAAAAGCAAACAGTCAAAAGATTAGAAATTATGAAATGTGGAGGGGATCAGTTGGAAGGAAAACAAGAACAATGAAGAAATTCCAAAGATTTTGGAGGAGGAAGAATTGTTTGTAAATACCATCAAGAAAAGGCAAAGGTTGGGCAGACCATATTTAAAGCATGGGAATTGCTGACGGTAGTGACCGAAGGAAATCAGAGGAATGTAAATTAGAGGGATGTAAATCAAAAGGGAGAACAAAATGTTTATAGTAAGCAGCTTAAAATTGAAAATGGGAGGCCCCTATGAGCAACTGATGAATTAAATACAAGTCAACAAGGCCTGGAGAAATGAACAGAGGATATGTCTTTAAGCAGTTTAATACTACGGCATCTATAGGAAAAATAGAGATAGATTGCAATTTATAGCCACATTTTAAATTTGACTTCGCAAGATTTTACCCCTTACAGGTGGAATACCCCAAACACGGATGAAATGTACCAAATATGCCATTTAGATCTATTTATTTTGTTTATGCAGCATGTAGTGTTCTTAGACCGTACTCCAAAACTTCAGGAATACAAAACCACAAAGGGACATGTTCCATTTCAAACTAACATCTATACAGCTGCCTTTGCAAGGCAATAGTTAAATGATCTTATTTAAGCGTGAGAGAGGTAAGCCTTCAAATTCTTGTGATTTACACTGTTTCAGGTACTCCACTGTGCTACTTATCAGAAAGACTACAGCAGATTGAATCAGGTCAACAGAAAGTACTGCAGTAACCAAATGCTGACATGATTTGTAATATTTAATCAGCATAACAAACAAGTATCACATAACTGATAACTGTATATCTTTCTTACAAAGGTTAAGAAAACATTTCAATCAATGACTCAAATTGTTATGAAAAGTGGCTAAAGAAAACTCTCAATTTGTTTCTCAGATGCTGAATGACCTTTATCTTGCCAGGTTGTACTTTTTATTCAATAATTTCTACCTACTGTATATGGACATTGGTACTTACTGATTATGGGCAAGTGGCATTATGTCTGTGCACCAGCAATGTAGTTGTTATCACAAGTTGTTTGACAAATTTTCTATGAAGTTTCCTAAGGCAAAATGAATTTGAAGCTTAAGCTCTGCAGTGTCTTCCTCTTAACATTAGAAAATCATGGCAGCTGTGCAAGAAATTGGGGTGACCACAATTTAATTGATACACTTAAGTAGCATTTTAACACAATACTGATATTCTTTTACGGTTTTCACAAACAGAAAAACAAAAAGTCATTCATACATTCTAGAATAGTATCTTAAGATTGTTTTACGATCCAGGTTTGAGTAAGTGATTGAATCACTTACAAGTTACTCAATCAACATAGGTTTGTTATACTTGGATATTTTACGATGGTATTTAACGCATTTTGGCAGGGCAATGTAATACACGACTGGAGACAATTTCATGTCATCAGGGCCAGGTTTTATTTTTTAAAATTGCTGTTTATTTTTTAAGCGTTGACATGTGCTATAAATAGAAGCATGTTTTACTCTAAACTGTTTTAAAACAATCTCACTAACCCACGTAACAATATTTGTGTCACAGCTATTTCTTAGTGTCCACAATGTAAGAGGGACTCGAGCTCTAAAAATGATCCAAAGGACAATCCTTTCACTTTTTACCAGAACGAATTTAGGATTGTAATCCTAAATAAGATGAGAACACTTTAAAAAATCTTTTCCTCTACATAGGAGGGGAAAACATTTCCTAACATAAATCAATTTACAGTAACGCAATCTGCATTAATAAAAAGAGTTGGTTCCCAGACCCCATTCTACATTCAATGTAATGAAACATTGCTTTAACAACAGATGAGGATAGGTACAATGAATATCAATTGACATTGGATTTCATTCTCTGATTGGGAATTTAATACACCTACACAATCTCAGGCAAAATGGCTTGTTGCTTATAATCTACTTATTCTCAAAGTATTTCAAGAACTCTACAAAAGTTTTCAAATATTCCACTCAAAGGCATATATGCCAACACATTTCATACATTCAGCAGATTAGGTAGCTCTCAAGTAGCTATATTAATATACCAAAATCAATGCTGGTCCAGACACCTGCCTCTCACTTTTGTTACAAGATAAATTGTGCATTATGAGACAGATTTTTTTTGTTGTACCAGGAATGTCTAACTCGAGGATTCAATGGCATTCATCTTCTAATAGTAGAAAGATTGATCTGTGCCACTTCCAGATTCAGAGATAACTGGGGGGTTTGGGGTCAAGCTGGGCAAACTGTGACTCTTCTACATCGTTATCAATGCCACATAAAAATAATATAGAAATAGGCACCACTGTCTAAAGTCAGAGGTGGGTACTACAGATGCTGGAGATTAGAGTCAAGATTAGAGGGGTGCTGGAAAAGTACAGCAGGTCAGGCAGCATCCAAGAGCAGGAAAATCGACGTTTCTGGCAAAAGCCCTTCATCAGGAATGAGGCTGGAAGCCTCTGGGGTGGAGAGATTAAAAAGAAATCTTTTTAATCTCTCGACCCCCAAGGCTCCCAGCCTCATTCCTGATGAATGGCTTTTGCCAGAAACGTCGATTTTCCCGCCTCCTCGGATGCTGCCTGATCTGCTGTGCTTTTCTAGTACCACTCTAATCACCACTGTCTAAAGCCAGAACTTCCTTTCCACAACAGAAAGCCACACAGCTGCCTCACAGCGCCAGGGACCCAGGTTCGATTCCGTCTCGGGCAACTATCTGTGTGGAGTTTGTACATTCTCCCCATGTCTGCATGCGTTTCCTCCAAGTGCTCTGGTTTCCTCCCACAATCCAAAGATGTGGAGGTCAGGTGAATTGGCCATTCTAAATTGCCCATTGTGTCAGGTGCATTAATCAGAGGGAAATGGGTCTGGGTGGGTTACTCTTCGGAGGGTCGGTGTGGACTTGTTGGGCTGAAGGTCCTGTTTCCACACTGTAGAGAACCTAATCTAATCTAATCATAATCTGGAATATAGAGGACAAATGCAGATCAGTGGCCTACTACATTTTCAGTCAACATTATATGGCCTCATATTAATTTTTTTTCCATGTTGCCAGCTTTTTATTGCAACTTTTCAGCTTAGCATGTACACAAATCTTTAGAAACACTTCAACCTCAGTATAATTTATATTTAGGGTTCTATTAACATATTCCATGTCTGAGACAAGAGCAAGCAAATAACTTGAATTCAGATATCTCTTTTGAACTAGACAGGAAAAAGTGACATTAAAAGAAGACATTAAAAGAGTTGGATGAAACCCATTTCCTGATGCCTTCCACGCCCTCACGTACTTCCATGAAGAACATAATACTATCGTGCTATCAAGACACTTAAAATAGTGGGTCAGACTTATCTATTATCTCAGATTCTTCATTATGCAATATTTTAATTCTGCTAAAAAGAACATGGAAATTCAGCATGGTAGACTTATGCAAGAATAGATTCAAAAGAGGCAGTCACTTAGAGGACTTCAGTAATTTACCTGCTGCATATTCTCCGTTACTCAAGAGTTGTTACTTAATTTATCCATTTTCAGGCTTTGAAATTCAGGAGTTTCTGTTAATTTGAATGCCATGCTCTGTTGCTGATGCATCAACCATGATTCTTACATTTCTATGGCAGTGAAACAAGTCAAATGCCACAAGTTCCTGACAGCAACATTGATTACAACTGACCTACTCCTGCCCTCATGAAATCTGGAAAGAAGTTTTCTACTTAATGTAAGCCACATCAATACAAAAGGCTTGTATTTCATGAATATTTTATGGCAAAATAGAAAACGGCTTTCATACGATTTGCCTCAAGAACTTATGAAAACAGCCTGTATTCAAGATGCTCATGAAAGCATAAAAGCTACATTCAGATTCCAATTTTCAGACAATTGCTGTGTGAAAAAGCAGCAAGTGGAGAGCAAAAACAAAGAGTGATCTAGCATCAAATAAAAATGCGTACACTACTTCAGTACATAATTACATGTATTTAACATAATATCTATGTACAATCACCCCAACGCCACATACCGCAGAACACTATAGAAAGCAGAGATTGAAACACTTTAAACTTCTCAGTCCAGGATCTGTTGGCTATTCACTGGAAAGATTCAATGCTGACACAAGACCATAAGACATGGGAGCAGAAGTAGGCCACTTAGGCCATTAAGACCTTTCCATCTTTCAAAGAGATCATGGTTGACTTGATCATTAACTCTACTCCCCTGCTTTTTCCTTGTAAAATTAATTAATTTGAGGAGGAACTAAACATTTAGGATGGAGTTTGAAGTACAAGGCAGTTAGTTGTGTCAGCCATGAATTAGTTGATTGCACTCTCAGCTGAGCCAGAAGGTTGTTTATATTCCACAATAGTATTTGATACAAAAATAACATCTCAACACTCCAGTACAGTATTGACATTGGGCTGCAATTTCGAAGGTGCCATTTTTGGATCAGATATTAAAAGCTGAAACCCTGGTTGACTATTCAGGTGGATGTAAAATACCTCGTGGTAGTATTTCAAAGCAGGAGATTAATCCTCAGTTTGAATAATTATCCCTTAATTGACACCACAAAAATTGATTGTCTGGCTAAAATTACATTGTTGTTTGTAGAAATTTATAGAAAATGCAATATTGCATTTCCTACATTACGACAATGACAGTAACTTGGTTAAAGGCCACAGAGTTAAAAATCACACAACACCAGGTTGTGAAGAAGGAGCAGTGCTCTGAAAGCTAGTGCTTCCAAATAAATCTATTGGATTGTAACCTGGTGTTGTGTGATTTTTAACTCTGTGGCCTTTAATTATTTTTGCTGCTATTATGCCATAAATGTTAGCTTATTAAGGATGTGTCTTGATGAATAGTGGCATAAACAAAATTCCTTTTAGCTTCTCTTTCTAAATAACTCCATGGCAGTTCTTGAAACTTTAATGCAACCAATTTTGACAAAAAGTATTCTGCAGCTTAATTTTCTCAAGATTACCCATATTCAGTATTTTTTGAGTTTTTGAACAATTTCCAATGCCAACTTTCCTTCTGATATGTACTTTCTTTCAACAGACTTGCTCTTCACAGGTTCCACACCACCTTTTCCTAAGCCTCATGCATACTACAGCAAACGTTGTTTTAACTGCGTCTTATGAACCAGCATTCTCCTTAAACCGGCAAAAATTAATATATCTCAAATACTAGAAGTTTACTGTATTATCACAATCTCCATGATGTCCGAGTAGTCAGTTGTGGATGCATGTGAGAAGGCTCTCTGCCATTCAGTTTTATTGAAGGCAAAGTTGCATTATTATCTGAGTGATTTATGCTGTGAATAAAGTATAACAGTGATGTGTATATTCCCAGCAGTATGTTTATATTACTTACTGTGTGTTTTTACATTGATTATGTGGACCTCATGATCAACCAGAATATTTGAAAACTGGTTTCGTAGGTGCTGGTTAATAAAAGAAATTGCTGTATTTTGCATTTCAGAAGCAGTTAAGTTTTGCTCTCACCCATGTCCTCCATCATGTTGATACTTACTATACTGAAGACAGACAAAATAGCTGATTTGAGTACAAATCTGCCATTCTTAAAATAAAATGTATAATCTGTTGACTCCAATCCAAACATATGTTGTAAACGTAAAATAAAATGACAATTAAGATTAAAAACATGAAAAGTGTTGTTTCAATTTTGCACAGAGCTTAAGATACTTCATTTTGTTTTCCACCACGCAAGGTAGCATCACTGAATCCCTAGCTATCAACATCCTTGGTTACCATTGACCAAAAACTGGACACATCACATAAATATAGTGACTCCAAGAGCAGGTCAGAGGCTAGGAATACTGTGAAAGTAACTCACCACCTGACTCCCCAAATCTGCCTGCCATCTACAAGACACAAATCTGGAACGTGATGGAGTATTGCCAATTTGTCTACATGGGTGCACAAACAATACTCATCCATGAATCAATCATGGATGATTCATGATACCATCCAGGACAAAGCAGCCCACTTGATTGGCACCATATCCACAAGTATCCACTCTTTCCACCATTGATGCTCAGTTGTAGTGTGCATTATCTACAAGATGCACTGCAGAAATTCATCAAAGATCCTCAGACAGCACCTTCCAAACCTATGTCCATTCCACCTAGAAGGACAAAGGTTGCAGATACACTGCCATCTGCAAGTTCCCTTCCAGGCCCATTCATCATCCTGACTAAGAAATACAACCCATTTCTTCACTGTCACTGGATCAAAATCTTGGAATTCCCTCTCTAAGGGCTTTGTGGGTTAACTTATAACACGTGGGCTGCAGTAATTCAAGAAGACAGCTTACTGCCACCTTCTCAAGGGCAACTAGAGACAGGCAATAAATGCATTCACGTTTCATGAATGAATAAAAGAAGTTCCAAAATGTGACTACTTTCAAATAAATGACTCTACGAAGCTTACCCATCAGATGTACTGGCTTAGACGATTTCAGCAAAAGAACGGCAAAAAGGCAACATCTCCAATGAATATTTAAAATTTGAATTACAGGGAAACATGCTGCTGAATTCAGGGACTACATCGTAAACTGCTGCTAACATGTGATAGATAATGATAACAGAGAGGAGGTACAAACTTGGTACCAAGCACAGCTTGTGATGGAACTGTAAGGCTGTGTTTATTGGCAATGCAGTTCGTGAGGGCCAAAGGTGAAAGAGTTGCGCTTGAATATGACAAAATCCATGTATCCATTGCACCAGTCTTTGTTCCAATCAGGGAATAAGTAACCAGATAACAACAATTTCTTCCATTAAGGTAGTTGTAAAATCCAGGAAAACACAGCAACAATTATAGTTTGTTTTCAAATTTCTTTGCAAATTGGCATTTCTGGTGACACTTATGATTGTGCTATGTGTAAATATCACTAGCACCTGTATAGAGACCAGGCTACTTAACAACCAACAGAAGTACCAATTTGTAAATAAATTTAAAAACATATTATAATTGCTGCTATATTTTTCCAGATCTTACAACTGGCTTGAAATTTAATGTTAAGCTGAAATGAAGTCATGGATGCAAGTGTGCATATGCACATGGATTACGGTGTTCATTTTCGCTTTAGGAATAGACACTCTGGAACCACAAATAGGGAACTTGCGATAATTTGATACTTCCTATATACCTTAACACTCACTTCAAAATCAATGCGTATTAATTTGAACCGGATGCCTTTTCCTGAATTATATTATCAGTCCCCACTCTGCTTCCTTCACCAATGCATTGCCCTGTTATCCATTCTGTTCTTCAATCATGATACCCACAAGTAATGACATCAATTTTGACAGTAGGCTTCAATAACATCTTAGCTAATAGCAAAACGGTCACACTAGCTTTAGCAGTGCATTACACTTGTACAGCTGACAATGGGGGAGTCATTGGTATATGAATATTAGCAAATTGGTATTGTTGAAAGCTAGACAAGCAAAGATTGCCAAACAGAAGTTGGGTAACACTGCAGGTTTTAACACAGCAGATGATAAGGCCATAAGTTCAGTTTAACCAACCCCAGAGTCCTGTCGTCAGAAACTGAATCTAAAAATAAGCATTCCTTTTGTACTTTCCTTCACCTTGCGCTTCAGTGCTCCTCCCATACTGTGCCACAGCACTAAACTCTTAACAATACTCATTACAATGCAGTGACTAGATAATTAAACCATCGATGTGAAATCTTTCTCTGCCTGTTTTCGATAAACACTCTCCAAATTGACACCAATATGTGAAAGTCTATTAATCCTACAGCATATAGTGGAGCAATTATACCACATTCACCACATAGCAACTGCATTTTGTTAAAATAAGGCATGGATTTTCTTCATAAGTTTATAACACATCACATACCTTGAGAACATTTATATGTGATTTCAGTACCAAGCAAAGCTTAAATATCAAATAATTACTGAGTGATATTGATTTCCATCGCCACTTCTTTCTGTCAAGTATTAATAAACTGATTCTGGCAAATAAGATCCAACCTCAGCCACAATTCACCTCCTAATTACACGCATAACAATTCTGTGAGATCTTTTATTTTTGGAAACTTGCCATTCTGGTAAGTTTCCAAATATTGGAGGTGTTAAAGAAGCTGCTCTTTGGACTGCTCCAAAAGCAAAGGAAGCTGCAAACGAATAATCTGTGTACTTCAAACCAACTGCTTTCTCGCTTGCTGCTGTTTGACCACTTCACTCAAAGTAACAAGTGTAATGAGCTTAGGATGAGTCAAGTCAAAGTGGAGAAATAAAACAGAAAAATAATCGCATAAAATGTTTTATGAACAGCAATTACTCCTACTACTGAAGCAGTATGCACAGCAAACATTATGCACTGTTTCCAATACCAGAAGGAAGGGTGGCAGGAGTTTCAGCTCTTTACATGTGTAAAGGCTGCTTTATTCTTGTTTTCCAGTAGTATACCAAGACAACATGGTCAGGAAGGCAAAACTCTTGCCTCTTTAAAACCTTGAATTATAATCGAGGTCAAGTCCATGAATCAATTAATTATAAACTACAACTGGTTTATCCTTGGGCTGATGAACTAGATTCATATTGGTCACACCCCTTTCACTCCTCATTTTCACAGAAAGCAAAGGAACCACTCAAACCCCATCAGTGATTCCAACCTAAAGGTTTTTTAAAATCAGCTCACAGAAAAAAAACAAACTGCCCATTTTTTACCAAGGAGAGTGAATAGAAACACAAAGACTTAAAAATTCAGTTAAAAATAACATTATGTGGAGAATGAGGAAACATTAATTAAACAAGACAAATTATGTGGTTATTTCTGGATCTGTAGAACTTTCAATGCAAGAATCATAAAACCCTTGACAGGGATACGAATAAGCTATTAGGCCTCAACAAACCAACTACCTCTTTAATCGTCCAACCCTACTCAGCAACCTAACCATATGTTTCAAACTTTTCTCTCTCGAGATGCATCTAATTACCTCTTGAACTGATTTATGCTACTCACTTCAAAGATTAGCAAACAAGATGTTCCACAAGTTAGTGGCCCTTCAAGGAAACTGTTTTATCTGATTCATGTTTATCCTCCTAATCTCAACACTGCACAATCATTTCTTTGGCCAACTTAAAGGTATTACTGAAGTCTCTGAAGAATATAATTTTCCTAAATTACCAATTCCCCGTATTATCTCTGTATTTTGCCTGTACACTATCAAGGAAATTGTACATGTGAACAATAATCAAAATAGAAACTGCTCAGTAAATTGCTTGGCAACGTGCAGTCTTTTAATTTTTATTATGCCCCAGTGATATTAGAATTCACTCCCTTGTTTACCTTTTAACTCTTCCAAGAACTGGAGTGCAGGTTTATGAATGTAACTGCATTAACACGAAAGCGTTATTGCTATCTGTATGCAAGATGTTAGAAATGCTCTATTCAGTACAAGATCCTTCTTATAATTCATGTTCTTGTTTTAATGAGATACACTAACAACCTTAAATTACATCAGCCATTTGTTGCTTTGGTCACCAATGATGCTAGATCTTCCTGAATCTGATAGCAATAATCCTTATGGTTATGCCTTCTACTTTCATATGCTAAGCAAAGTTGGAATATTTGTTCTCAGGATATAATGCTCCTTGATGCACTGCATTAGCTTGTTACTGAGCCATAAAGGTAACAACATTTGCAGTGATTTAGTTTACTGGTCTGTGTTTTTAACTAAGCTGCTCCCAGCTGGAGGTACAGAAAGGCCACCTCAACTGAGGTAAGAAAAATCAGTTTAGTTTCTTGATGCTGGGAATTGATTTCCAGTAATTGCTACCAAAAAAGACATAAGTTTAGAATGGATGGGATCTGTTGATTCCGAAAAGTCACCATCTTGAAGAGAAAATAAAACTAAACAAGAAGAAGGAGGCAGAAAAACAGAATATGCACGGACTTAGTAGCCGTGCACTACCTTTCTGACCATTAGCAAAAGTCTATGGAGTAAGTAGTACACAAATCTGTAGCAGTCACCAAGCGATTAAAACTATGCACATAAATAGCGAAGTATCTTGCTGCTGAAGAATGATCTACTAGAGCTCATAAAATTCTACCTCAAATTCTAGTGCAATCCTGTTGTCTTCTTATCATTTAATAGTGTTGAGGTAGAGTATTTCTCTCCTTCCCAACACTGAATCATTTAATTTATCAGTATTCCAGAGCACAAAACCATACATTTATATGAATACTCCAATTACAGTGAGATTTTTGTTGGTTTGACACAAGGAAAGCCAATCATTAGCAAAATCGGAAACTAAGCAAGTTACACTTTTGCACGAATGGTCAAATTGTCAACTTAACTTAGGAGGTCAAATCCGAGAGATACATATAATGAAGCACACCCAGACATTCAACCACTGAAACATTTATCAGCATTTCAGCACAATTCCACAATTCAAATTTCACATTGATACACCTAACTAGGTATTCAAATGATGATTATTTAATCAATTCATTTAAACAAGTAAGGTATGCTAAGGGACTAAAACTCCTGTTCGGTCAAGTGGACAAGAGGTACAGGTGGTGGTTATTTAAATCTGACACACAGAGCAAAACTTCCATACAAAGAAATGTTGAGATAGAAGTGCAAACTTTACTCTCAGAATTTTAAACATCCAATGAAAACATTGACCACTACATGAAATACATGATCCAGAGAAATGACAATATTTCTACCTCATTCCAGTCTGTGCATATTTAGTATTTTTAAATTGTTGTCTTAAGGTCCTTCCAACTGCTTAACAAGAAAATGAAAAGGAACAGCAACAATTTTGGTGTGTTAAAGTAAAGTCTACGTTGCAATAAATGTCAATAACTGCCTCGGAATGAGCTCAGGGTTATTTTTAGCTACAGGTTCTTCCTACAGCTCTTGCAGCACCTGACTGCGACACCCACACAAAACAGACAATAATCAGAGATAAAATTTTTAAAAATGGACTTGCAAATATCTGTGAACCCTTACCCCAAACAGAGAAATAAAATTAAAACACATTTCCATTTTTAAATTCTTAGATAAAATATTATTATTTTCTAAAATAATCATCAAAAGAAATTGTTTTAACTATGAAATATTTTACTCAAAACCCACGGAACTAAACAGCCTGCAGCTTCCGTATTAAGCCAGTTAATCTAATGATTAATCTATTTTTTGTTGTTGCCTAGCAGCTCGATAGAAGGGGAAAAATGGTATTGGAAATGAATAGGCCAGTCCTCTCTTACCATCAAAATATCAATGACCATAACTTCATACTGTAAAGTGATATCCTCGGGAAGCTACACTGAGCAACATTGCACTGCAGCAAAGAACAGAAAATGAGGCTGTAATCCAGGACGCTCCCTGCTAACATCTGATGTCTACAAGCTGCAAATGGTTTCTTCAGCTTTCCCTTTGTACAATAGTTAAAATTCTCTCCTAGCTAATACAAGCCGAGACAAATCACTCATTCAGTGTATGAGGCAGACTGTACCCATGGTTACCTTACCCATTTACTGCAGTTCGAAACTTGAGGTAATTGTTAATGAGAAAGAAATTAAGTTTCAGTCAGAACAAGCCAGCTTTGGCCTGTGTTATTTGCTTCTTTAGTGATGATGACATCAGAACACTCTCCCAAGCATACTGAGCACTTACTGCACAGTCGCCCATTTCCTGGAAACTCGGTGAATATATCTAGTCCCAGAGCAGCCGTACCCTACTATAGCTTTGCCAACATCATTAAATCTAGCCACCCACTGGTTAACACTTCTATAATACAGCCCAATCAAATCTTACTGCTTGAAAAAAGATATTTTGATTTGCATAAATAACACTGAGTAACAGAATTTAAGGACTGAAAAAGTCGGTTTTAAATTTACTACAATTTAAGGTAAATGATAAAGTGCAATTTTCCAAAAGACAAAAATTTCAAATAATTTGCAATATAGCATTTTAAAACCTTCTGAAACAAATGGATGTAATTGAGCAAATGTGTGTTTTCCAGTATATTGATGCTTTGGAATTGTGATGCTTCAATGCATTTCTTAAATTTACTCCAAAAGTAAATGCAGCTTTTATAGCTTTCCAAATAAAACAAACAAATCAAAGTGCTGCAATGTTATTGATAAAACCAACCAAACAAAACTCCCTCTAGAATTATAGCAAAGGAAACAAACTTTTTAACTGGTCTCAAGCTGAAGTATAAAATTACTCATTTATATAAAATTACCTGAATCAAACACGACATTGCTCTATGTGTACAACAGCAAAGTCCACATTTGTTCTATTCAATTGCTTCATTTTAACATCAGTTAATGAGACATGTATTCATGTTTAGCATTATGTAATTTAAAAAACATTCCAGAGAGTCTGATGCAGGGCTGTGAGAGCTGATCAACGCCATTTTGGAATAACCTCTCCCGCTCACTAACCCACCCAATTGCTGTTGACCCTCAAACTTATGATCTTTCCTACTTCTGTGATGTACAAGCTGTCAAAATCTCATCCTCTCTATTCGCCTCTCCTGAACTTGCATCCCCAAATCAGCAATAACCTGCTCAGTGATGCCCAGTTTGGGTTCTGGCAGGGCCACTCAGCTCCTGACATCATTACAGCCTTGGTCCAAACATGGACAAAAGAGCTGAATTCCAGAGATGAGGTGAGAGTGGCAGCCCTCGACATCAAGTTGACCGAGTGTGGTATCAAGTAACCCAAGCAAAACTGGAATCAATGGGCATCAAGGGGCAAATTGTCTGGTGATTGGAGTCAAAGCTGACACGTAAGAAGATGGTCGTGATTGTTGGAGGTCAGTCATCCCAGTTCCAGGACATCTCTGCAGGAGATCCTCAGAGTAATGTCCTTGGTCCAACAACATTCAGCTTCTTCATCAATGACCTTCACTCCAACATAAGGACAGAAGTGCAGGTGTTTGCTGATGACTGCAGAATGTTCAGCACGATTCGTGACTCCTCAGATACTGAAGCAGTCCATGTTCAAATGCAATAGGATCTGGACAATATCCAGGCTTGCGCTGACAAGTGGCAAGTAACATTTGTGCCATACAAATGTCAGGCTATGACCATCATGAATAAGAGACAATCTCAACACCACCCCATGGCATTAAACGGTTTTACCATCACTAAATCTCCCATTATCAACATCCTGGGGGTTATATTGACTAGAAATGCAAGTGGACTCACCACATAAACACAGTGGCTACAAGAGCATGTCAGAAGCTAGGAATACTGTTGCGAGTAACTCACCTCGTGACTCTCCAAACTCTGTCCACGATCGACAAGGCACAAGTCAGTAGTGTGATGGAATACTTCTCGCTTGCCTGGATGAGTGCAGACCCAGCAATGCTCAAGAAGCTTGACACCATCCAGGACAAAGCAGCCTGCATGATTGGTACTACATCAACAAGCATCCCTCCACTACCAACGGTCAGTATCAGCAATGTGCACTACTTACAAGATGTACTGCAGAAATTCACCAAAGATCCTCAGATGGGACCTTCCAAACCACAATCACTTCCATCTAGAAGGACAAGGAAAGCAGATATATGGAAACACCACCACTTTCAAGTTCCCCTCCAAGTCACTCACCATCCTGACCTGTAAATATATTGCCGTCCCTTTGCTATCACTGGGTCAAAATCCTGGAATTCCCACTCTAATAGCATTATGGGTCAACCTACAGCAGGTGGACGGCAGTGGCTCAAGGCAGCAGCTCACCACCACCTTCTCAAGGGCAACTAGGAATGGGCAATAAATGCTGGCTCAGCCAGTGACGCCCGCAATCTACAAAATGAATAAAGAAAAATGGTCCAGATCTGAACAGAAGCTCTGGGCTTGTAAAATTGAGTCTGAACAGTGTCAAATTTCCAATTTTATTTTTTAATTCTCCTGCTCACTGCTCCTGCTGCTGATCCCTGGCTGCAAGCTTCAATAGCTAAAGCTGTTGCTTCTGCTTCTCACTGCTCATTTTCAGGGTATTCACTCACAATGAGGGTTCAGAATGAAAAAAAACCAAGTAGGATAGTCAGCCAATAGGAGGTCTGGCGAGAGAAAGGATTGGCGTGAAGTTAAGTCAGGCCTGGCAGAGGATAAGTGAGGTAAAGGCTGCAGGTCAAAGGGTGAGCAGGAAGAATGTGCGTTAGGGAGCTGGACAGCCTTGTTTTAGGGTTGGCAACAATAGACGGATTAGGGTGCAAGGGTTGTCAGGAACCAGGTTGTCTGTGGATGGTAAGGTTTACAGTGATCTGAAGCGTCAGACAGTAGGATAATGAGGAGGAGGATCAGGAAACATGATTGGCAGTAGGCAGGATTTGTCAATGAGTGGGAGATATTGCAAGTAGAAAGTTACAGTATTTCTTTATATTTTTCAATTCAATTTTAAAAGTAATTCCATTAACCAACATAAGAATTCAGCAAAGTATTTTAACTTAAGGAACATAGTGTTTTAATGCAGTTTTTCTAATGAGGAAGACCTGACAAAACTAACTACAGCTTTTAATGGGAAGATATGATTCCCCTTAAAGTCATTTCCCTTAAAGTTATGACTCTCAGGAATGAAAACTACAACTTTTAAATGAGGAATTACTGCATCACACTCCACATTAGAAAAATGCAGAATTTGCACATTTCTACATCACTACATGGGTGGGGCGATTAATCAAAGGTCAAGAGATACTAAAATGCTGCAAACTCTCTTTTTAAGCATAGTACGTATAAAGTGAATATATTCCATACAACTGCTGGATGAAGATCAAACTCCTGATGACAGGCTTTGTATAAAATACATGGATAGGAAGACAAAAAGGTCACAGCTCATATTTCTTAAGTGCACGTGCTACAGCTGACAATTATGTTTTTAAATACTGATTACAGTTGACTGGCAAACCATACAAAAATCTTAGACACAACAAAATAGACAAAAACATTGAACTTTGGAGTCATTTAACTCTCGTGTCTACTTCAGCGTTTAGTTTGGACAATCCAACACAATTCTAAAATTTTGCTGCTGACTTCTTACAGTGCTTTGCCTTCAGCATATAGTTATCCACTTTTCCTGATGCAATGGTTTCTGAAAATACTGTTCCTTGGAACAAAAGCATTCTATGCTCTAACTTAAAACATTTCTTCTTTCTCTTCACTCAGCAAATATCAACAAGGTGCGATAAACTGGATAATTATTTTATAAGAGGTTCATCTGTATATTTGGTGAACCAGTATCTGAGGATTTGAATATATGAAAACAAGCAACTAAGCAAAAGTAACTTGGTTTAGATGTACAAAATAAGCACAGTGTATCTACCTGTTCAAACTGGACTGAATCCAGGTCTATTAATAGGAAGGAAAAAATGCTAGCTGAACCTGTGAACTGATTCTTATAGAATGTAGGCTCACAGCTAGCGTAGGAAACTGAACTTTTATTATAATTAATGTCAAAAAATATCCTATGAGCTTGAAAGAGGTGAATTTTTAAAAGTTTAGTTCATTAAACATGGGCATCACTGACTAGGTCAACATTTATCACCCATCCCTTAGTTATGAGCCAAACACATTTCTGTGGGTCAGGAGTCGCATGTAGGCCAGACTAGACAAGGATGGCAAATTTCCTTCCCTAAAATGAACCTGATAGGTTTTAATGGCAATTGACAGTGTTTGCTTTTGGCTAACCTATTATTATCCAGATTATTTTTACTGAATTCAAATTATCATTTCCCACAATCCCAGAACATTTATCTGGAGTTGAGGATTACTCGCCCTCTGATATTGCCACTTCGCCATCACAGAGGCAAAATGAAGAAAAATAATGAAAGCTAGAGAGAGTCAGGGTTTTGCTAAGCTTGCTAATTAGGCAAGATGGCAAGAAGGTGAGATAGCAACCATGGTTACTATTTTAAAAAAAAATTAACATCCACAAACTCCTCATACCTGTTGTTAAAGAAAAAGACAGAAACTGAAGAATCCAGCTTTTCTGGAGACAGTTGGTTGCTCAGAGAAGATTAAGGTTAGCTTGGCAGATGATTATGAAAACATTGACTGTCTTCACAAAGATAAACAAAGATTGAGAGCTTTTGTTAAAATGGTGCCTGATCTTGCGAGGGCTGACAACATCACTTTTGCATCAAGCACACTCAAAATGATGTCACATGGACTTGAGGCAGCAGAGCAATTTCTGGTAGGAAATCCAAAGTGAGAGGTCTTCATCGCTGAAATGCTGACAATCCTTAATGCACCAATTAAAATTGCAATATGCGAGACATCAGAAATTGAGGGATGTAGACGGTGGCTTCAGAAATAGGGAAGAGTAAGGATATGGGAAGATTTGAAAGTGAGGATTTGAATTTAAAATTGATATTTAAAGTGCGAGAATGCTCAAAACTTTACAGGATACAAAGGATAAAAGTACTGAGATAAGTGAGAAATCACAGAGAATGAATCTCAGTGCTGACTCACAGAAGGAAGAAAATGGCTCTGAAAATCTTGGTTGGATAGGTGCGAGGCAGATTTTAAAGGAGATACAAGAAGCCAGGAAAAGAATTAGGTGGCCGATCAACTACAAGCTTAGCTGGAAGAGGTTAAGTTACTGCAATGCACTTGGTAAAAAGCAGTACCAAGATATGGAAACTTCTTTTAAGGAACAGGTCAGGATTCCCAACCTGTGGCATTAATCATTATTAGGAGAAAGTGAGGCCTGCAGATGCTGGAGAGTCAGAGACAAAAAGTGTGGCGCTGGAAAAAGCACAGCAGATCAGGCAGCAACGGAGAAGCAGGAGAGTTGCTGTTTTGGCATAAGCCTTCATCAGGAATGTCATTAATGATTACTGTTAAACAGAGGTTCTGGTGGGATTGGCAAAAAGCTTGATTACAATGCATGTGAGATTCTTAGCTCCAAAACCCCACAGTCTTCAAATTAATTTTGGACAAAATCACTCGCGCCAGCTCAACAATTCTCTACCTGCACCCTTCTCACCACCCACATTAATTCTTAAACGTTAAGATGAGGTAACAGTGGGGAAGAATTTTGAGAAGTACTGGTTGCCATCAAGAAGTCAATTTATAAAGCCAAAATTGTCCAATTTGATCATCCACGTTAAGAATGCAAATGATCAGACATTCTAAAGAGGAGTGTCAAGCGGAATTGTCACTGTTAATTCATGGGCATTCGAGAGATGGTGTCCTTGGAACAGAAAGGATGTTGTATTTGACAGTCAGGCTTACTACTTGAAACAATGATGAGCTAAGCAAGGACATTACCTTGTTTGGATGACTTTGGGGCAGCTGGGGAGATGGAGGCAGCAGGATGATGAGTATAGATTAGAGTGGTGCTGGAAAAGCACAGCAGTTCAGGCAGCATCCGAGGAGCAGTAAAATCGACGTTTCGGGCAAAAGCCCTTCATCAGTAATACAGGCAGAGAGCCTGAAGGGTGGAGAGATAAGTGAGAGGAGGGTGGGGGTGGGGAGAAAGTAGCATAGAGTTGCAGTGGGAGAGGGACTCCGTGAGATTCTTGTAGAGAGAGGAGGAAAACTTCTTCAAGGCAGGCATCCTTGCAAGAGGATTCGCAGTAGGGTTAAAGTAGAGAGAGGAGGAAAACTTCTTCAAGGCAGGCATCCTTTAGAGAGAGGAGGAAAACTTCTTCAATAGAGTGGTTGGTAGTGTTTCAAGCATAGGTGAGAACTGGAGCAAAGGGGAGATTTGGAAGTTGAGTAAAAATTGTGGTGTACAGTTAAAGGACTGGGTTACATCGGCATGCCAGAAATGAGGTTATAGACATAGTAGTCATAAACTGAAGATAGGGAAGAAACAACATTAAAACATCTTAAATCATAAATGTGGCTGTAGCTGGATGAAATCCACGAGTAGACAGCTGATCTCAGCTGACTCTGCTATTAAGCAGTCCCAAAGTCCAGAGCCCAGTAGTGGATAGGTAGATCCAGAAGCTTTGGGAAGAGCAAAGTATAAACTGAGACACATTGTCCATAAATTATTGAGGCAAAAACAAAACTCAGTTATTGATTTTTCTGATCATCGAAGGCACATTTTTGACACACAGATTGGAAGTTCTTCATTCTTCATGATAGGAATAATATACCCTTAATTTCATGCAAAATATTATTTTAAACCCCAGGGACATTATTCATCTTGAGATCCACAGAAATTAACCACCATGTTGGGTTAAAAAAAAACGTGAGCACACTTCCCCACATTTTCAAATTAAGGTGTGCAAGTTGTCCTGGTTCTATGAAATTAAGCATATCCCACGAAAGCCTTTCTCTTTAATCAGTGAAATTGGACCTTTCTTATCACAGTGAAATAAAGAGATCAAAATTCACTTGAAATAAGCCTAATTACTGATGACACAATTCTTAATCTATAAAATACTTACATTTCCAATTACTCTAACAGATAGCAGGCTCCTTCAATCAAGTCATTTGATTTATGTTCAATTGCTGCCATACCACAATATTCGACTGGAATATCAGGACTTCTCACTGCTTACCGGTATTCTCCATCTTACAATAACGTACTAAATAGATTGATGCAACCTCAAACCAAGGCTTGGTTTGAAAGTAATCTGAGTTATGCAATCAGTACAGACATTTAGATACAACACTAACCAATCTATTCAAGTGAGTTACAAAAAACATCTGTATGAACTGAAACATTCCCACATTTTAACTGCAATTTTAGGCCTTTAACAAGAGGTGAGACTGGTGCACTACTTAACCAATGAAAAAAACACATCTCTGCTTAATCAAAATAACCCCGGAAAATTCCCCACCCTCTAATGATCTGACTGTGGCTGCCTATGAGCAAAATATTGCAAATGAACACAAATGCCAACTTTGCATGGTTTTATTCAAAATAACTTAAAACAGGTTTAATCTTTTTCTAAACTGTATAAAGACATCAGGCTTGAGAAGCGAGATAACCCAACTTTCACGGCCAGCCTCTCTCTCAAAAAATAGACGTCACTAATGTTCCCACATACAAATCACAAATCAATTCAGAAAGCAAAACATAATTTCACTTTTTTTGAAACAGTACAGTGCATAGCGTTCAACCAGTGCCAGAATAGCAATTAGCAAAAATTTGGGAGAAGATTTGTAGCTCGGGTGCTCATTGTTGTGGTTCTGTTCACCGAGCTGGGAATTTGTGTTGCAGACGTTTCGTCCCCTGTCTAGGTGACATCCTCAGTGCTTGGGAGCCTCCTGTGAAGCGCTTCTGTGATGTTTCCTCCGGCATTTATAGTGATTTGTCTCTGCCGCTTCCGGTTGTCAGTTCCAGCTGTCCGCTGCAGTGGCCGGTATATTGGGTCCAGGTCGATGTGCTTATTGATTGAATCTGTGGATGAGTGCCATGCCTCTAGGAATTCCCTGGCTGTTCTCTGTTTGGCTTGTCCTATAATAGTAGTGTTGTCCCAGTCAAACTCATGTTGCTTGTCATCTGAGTGTGTGGCTACTAAGGATAGCTGGTCATGTCGTTTCGTGGCTAGTTGATATTCATGGATGCAGATCATTAGCTGTCTTCCTGTACACTACATTGGTTTTGCTCATGCTGGGTATCAGGTCCTTTGTCCTGGTGAGTTGTTGTCTGAGAGTGGCTGTTGGTTTGTGTGCTGTTATGAGTCCTAGTGGCTGCAGTAGTCTGGCTGTCAGTTCAGAAATGTTTTTGATGTACAAAATCCCATGCAAGGACTGCACAAAACACTACATAGGACAAACAGCTAACGATCCGCATCCATGAACACCAACTAGCCACGAAACAACATGACCAGCCATCCTTAGTAGCCACACACTCAGATGACAAGCAACATGAGTTCGACTGGGACAACACTACTATTATAGGACAAGCCAAACAGAGAACAGCCAGAGAATTCCTAGAGGCATGGCACTCATCCACAGATTCAATCAATAAGCACATCGACCTGGACCCACTATACCAGCCACTGCAGCGGACAGCTGGAACTGACAACCAGAAGTGGCAGATACAAATCACTATAAATACCAGAGGAAACATCACAGAAGCGCTTCACAGGAGGCTCCCAAGCACTGAGGATGTCACCTAGACAGGGGAACGAAACGTCTGCAACACAAATTCCCAGCTTGCGAACAGAACCACAACAATTAGCAATAATTCTAATCATGCTGAAATCAACATGGCATCAAGTTCAAGCTATTACTGTATAGCCTTAAATCAATTTATTTACTCCAAGACCAAGTTTGAGAATTTGCTTTAATAAATAATCAGTGATTAACTACTTGTCATGTTCCATGACCTTAGGGAAACCTCAATAAGTGCTAACATCTTTCCTGCAGGACCAAACACCTCATCAGATGTGCTAACCTGGGCCATGAAATAATCCCCAATGCAGTCAGTTTTTGATATACTTCAGAAATTTTGACAATTTTAAGAAACTTTTAATCAGTTGCTGACATTCATACATTATTAATATTCTTGACAACTTTATTTAAAAATACTCAAAGCCTTTACTTTGTCTATATTACTTGCAGTGTCATATCTTGTGACAGAACTGAGACAAGGTGAAAGGTAAAGCTGCCATAGTTCTATCAATGCATAGATCGCTCTCACTGGAATGTGATGATGAAACCAGAGAGTCACCATACTTCAGGGGAGAGATTGAAAAGCAGACTTCTTTATGGTAACCTTAGCCAGTGCAGGAATTGGCATTACTCTGCACAACCACCTGTACAGCCAACTGAGCTAACTGGCCTCCTACCAGGTCAATGGATAAAACCAATATGCAAGAGTATGGGGAAACGCAGGAGAATGGCACTAATTCATAATGCTCATTGGAGGACTGGTGCAGGCACATTGGCATTGTTCCTGACCATAACAATTCTTGATTCTGCCACCAACTGTTTGAACCATCTCTGCTGGTTCAAATTAACTGTGCCACAGAAGATAAACGGTGTGTCAAAGAACTAAACTATCATTGCAAAATCCAAATTGCTATAAACTGCCATTGCTCCCAAATAACATACAGCAAGCAGATAGGTAGGTGGGTGGGTGCAAAACTAAATGAATTTTCAAATCGGGCTGAGCTAAATGAAGCACACAGGCTTGTGTTGCAAAACAAGAAAGCACCAGTATTCAGAGACTGCCTGAAGCTAAAAACTGGATTCTGGATACAGAATCTGGTTTCCAGCATCTGCAGTCATTGCTTTTACCTCGTTGAAGCTAAAAACTGTTTAACGGGTTTGAAAGATACCAAATTGCAACATTTGCACATAAACAGAAAAACACCCTACATATGCACATATCTATAATTCTATATCTAATACTAATGGGGAAAATTTGATCAGCACTTGAGGTAAGAGAAGTTACAGTAAGCAAACTAGTCAATCAATCAGGAGACTTGAACTGACGTGATGTCAACAAATGTATTATTTGCTATTAAATTCCCAATGCTTTATACAATATTTAAATAAACACAAGGTAGTAATACAACAGTGCATTTCCTGCTCTAGATTACTACCTCCCTTAGCAACAAGTAATCTTTAGTATTTTACAAATTTATTCAACATTTTTTAAAGTGGTTTCACTGTACATTTCACAGTCAATTAATATCTAACAAAGCAGATGACAGTTTCATAGCTCAATTCAGTTTGATTCAGAAGTTACATCATTTTGCATGGACCCTTTTTGGTTTATATGAATGACAGCAACAAATCAGTTTACAAAACTGCATGGATTTTTAAAAAAAAATTACTTAACTAATTTAATTCAAAATGCTTTATATTCCAATAAAAATAGTAAAGTACCATTTTACATTTCATAGTTACTATGTCATTACCAGTCTCAGTATTTTATTGGGGGAAATTAAATGAGATGTAATTATAAGAATATCTGGTGTATAATCTTCACACTTATACACTCTTCCATGGAAACATGCTACCTCTGAAACATGTTTATTAGCCCATCCCATTTTCTATCTCGTAAAATGACTGCCATTGTATTTGTTGAGATACCTTCAATGACAGACAATATTCTCTTGTGAAGCACTGGCCTTGAATGGACAAATACTTTTATGAACCAATGCTGGTACTCACATTTTATACAATAAAGAAGAATTGTGTACAGGTGTTGGGAGGTCATGTTGTGGCTGTACAGGACATTGGTTAGGCCACTTTTGGAATATTGCGTGCAAATCTGGCCTCCTTCCTATTGGAAGAATGTTGCGAAACTTGAAAGAGTTCAAAAAATGTTTACAAGGATGTTGCCAGGGTTGGAGGATTTGAGCTACTGGGAGAGGTTGAATAGGCTGGGGCTGTTTTCCCTGGAGCGTTGGAGACTGAGGGGTGACCTTAAAAAGGTTTATAAAATTACGAGGGACATGGATGGATAGGATAAGTAGACAAAGTCTCTTTCCTGGGATGGGGGAGTCCAGAACTGGACGGCATAGATTAGATTAGATTAGATTAGATTTCTTACAGTGTGGAAACAGGCCCTTCGGCCCAACAAGTCCACACAGACCCGATGAAGCGCAACCCACCCATACCCCTACATGTACCCCTTACCTAACACTACGGGCAATTTAGCATGGCCAATTCACCTGACCTGCACATCTTTGGACTGTGGGAGGAAACCGGAGCACCCGGAGGAAACCCACGCAGACACGGGGAGAACGTGCAAACTCCACACAGACAGTCGCCTGAGGCGGGAATTGAACCCTTGTCTCTGGCGCTGTGAGGCAGCAGTGCTAACCACTGTGCCGCATAGGTTTAGGATGAGAGGGGAGAGATATAAGAGAGACTTGAGAGGCAACTTTTTCGATGCTGAGGGTGGTACGTGTATGGAATGAGCTGCCAGAGGATGTGGTGGAGACTGGTACAATTGCAACATTTAAAAGATATCTGGATGGGTATATGAATAGGAAGGGTTTGGAGGGATATGGGCCGGATGCTGGCAGGTGGACTAGATTAGGTTAAGATATCTGGTCAGCCTGGATGAGTTGGACCGAAGGATCTGTTTCCATGCTGCACGTCTTTAGGACTGCCCCACCCCCACATCGCAAATAAAATTAAGTAAAACACATACTGTGGGACTAGAATTGCACACAAATCAAATTGATAGAGGTTAGCATTACTGAATCCTTCCAGATTTTTAAATTCCTTACTTTGGTTGCTTCCAGAGCCATTTTCTGGTGCCAGATCATAAATTACAAAGCTGTTTAAATAACTTTTTACAGTTTGCTGAATGGAGCTGTTGAAAAAGGGAAGCATGTTACCGAAGCTTTTCATCTTCCACAAATCAGGACAAATGCAAGAATACCAAACTTCAAAACAAGCAGACAATTTGTTCTGCCCAAGAAATAGAGTGCTGATTGGCTGGCAAGTGCCTCTTGGTCGAGTAATGCTATAGGGAAACCACAATGGAAAAGTGCCCATTCTAGCTTTTAAGTTGAAAAGGCACAATGCCTAGTCAAATTCCTTTCTCCTACATAGGACATATCCCTGCATATGAATAAATGTAGCTTCTAGCCAGTGCAAGTGAGCCATATTGTGAGCCTGACTGATGATCTTAAATTGGTTTTTGGTATGATTCTTAATACTCTTGGGACAGTCCAATTTTGCCCAATTATGAGATCACATCTAACGTTGGACATTATATTCTTAGCTTTACAAGCAGAAGGCAAATGGGGCTAGTTTAGTTTGGGAGACCTGGTCGGCATGGACAAGTTGGACAAAGGATCTGTTTCCATCCTGTGTTACTCTATGACTTTATACTGCTGACTGCATCCTTCACAAATATGTATACATGGATTGTGACTCATGGCAAATTACTTTGCAAATCATAGCAAACTATTATTGTTTACATGCAACAAGCAATAGGTTTCATTTTAATTTCACGCCAAAGAAATTTATAGCAGATAATAATTGCAAAACTTTGAAAAGCACTATACTCATTCACTAATTTACATGTCGCAGATCATTCAAAGATCCAGTATTGGTTTGTGACATCATAACTACCTTTCTTAGTTCACAGGGCCAACTTGCTCTGAAAGCAGTATGAATGTAACTAAGCTACAAATACTCATTTAATCCAGCACACTTAAAAATGTTGTTATTCAATATCTCAATGTTTTGAAGTAGAGATCTCAATTACCAATTATAATCCTTGCACAACAGCAATAAAAACAACCTTGCTAAAAAGAGTTGCGTCTATATGAAGGATGCTGCGGTGTGTTCACATAAATAGCAAAACCATGAGTAGATTTTTGGAAGTTATTACATCAGAACTGTAGTAAAGAAGATTTAATATTCACGTTTGGGTGGAATTTTAAGTCACAAATGAAATCAAGCTTTGACAGGAAACATACTCAAAGGTCAGTTATTCAAAATAACAGTGAATGTATTTTGTTGATTTCATTGCAGGAAGAATTATTATACATGCATATTCTTGCTGGCTATGCCTATGCATAAAAAAAGTCATCCATCTGATTTTTATTCCAAGATTTTTCAAACCATTAAAATATTCTGGCTGACATTTCAAGTAAATTTAATCCAGTTTTTGTTTCACAATCCCAAAGTTACTTCAAGGTCCCATATGACCCCAGAGAGAAGTGATGAGAACTTTCCTGAAGAAAGTACTGTCACATTACTGCTATTTGATACCACAAAGTGAGATCGAGATAGAGAGAGAGGGAAAGAGAAAGAATGGATATTATGAATGTCTTAGATACGTTTTACACCAGCCTGCAATTGATTTACATTGTCCATAGTATCATTCCTAAGCATTTATAAAATTGAACTGTTGGTAAATGTATGTAGACAAGTACAAAGGTGGAGTTCTGGGCTTTTGTGGCAAAATAGTAATGTCCCTACTTCTGAGTCAGTGCAAGAGTTCGCATGCTCCACAGGTATGTCATATCTTTCTTTCATCAATGTTTTCAGACATGTGGAGTTCCTTCCTGGACAGTGGAGTTTAAATTCACCCTGGTAATGCAAGTCCATTATTGCGTGACATACAGTAAATTGCTAGTTTATTATAAGGTTTTTTATTAACTTTGCTTGTGGGTATGTGAAGAATAGAGTTGAATGTCTTAGATGAAGTCTATCAAACTCAAACCTGCTGTGCAAAGTGGCCATAGGCTATACATTAGACTCAAGGAACATCAAATCTACTTCAAAAAAACAGTGAATAGCACAAGAAATCTCGTGTAAAAGCAGGCCAACTTAACAACCATATCCAATGATTCAACTCTAAAATTTTCCTATCACATGTTGGGATACAAGACATTTCAGGGAGGCTACAGGGATCTGTCAACCACACCATTCCCCACCAGAATGGCTTTCTCATCAGTGACATCTGGTTACCCTTACTCAAGAAATAGACTACCATTCAATCAGCCGCATATGTAAACATGTCCTCATTAACCAATAAAGCAATAAAAATGATGACATATTGCATATATAATGGCCTGACAAATCAGCACCAAGATTCTACTTATATTTACACCATATATCACAACTCTTTCACCTTCTCTATCATTGTGTTAGATAATGGGCAGAGTATGCAGCCTGAATCATCAAGGCCCAACAGTTCCTCTAAGGTACACATCTAAGGTAACAATTGCTCTTCTCAGAGAAAGCTTTTCATGGTATAAACGCAAATTTGTCTCTTATTGTAATAAATTACAATTAAAAATCATGAAATAATAGTTTTGATAAACTGAAGGTCTTAGACCAAATGTTCAATTCTGGATGAACTTATTCTTAAAATAAATGCTTTGAATCATAACTTTTAAAGCTATTTCAATCAACTTTGAATCACAAAAGCTTTCTGCTGAAGATCTACTCACCAGTGGAGGGGATAGAAAATACTGGCCTCTTCAACGTCACATTTCAAAGCTTTAGTTTATCAAAATCACCTAAAGTCAAGCTGCCATATAGTATATAACAGGGATTTTCCTCCTTGGAGAAAATATGGGTGTTAAAAGTCTCAAAGGCAGAAGCTGCCCTTTATAACCTCATCCAAATGGCAATGTTTTCACATTTAATTGATTGGTCTAATTGATAATGGAGATTAGCGTTATTGAGGTTGATCAGTTCTCCCCCATTTCCAGCTTCATGTAAATGCATTTCCAAAATGGAGGCAAGAGGAAACTACTGGGGAGAAATTAGGTGGGAACGCAATGATTTTCCCTTCAGTATTTCGAGGCTCTGCAATGGTACTGTTCCTATAGCTACACTAGTTGAAATAGTTAGAATTGGACTTGGCACTGTTCTTATTCTAAATGGTACAGAAATTAGGACTTGATCACTCAACTATTTAAGATAATGTAGGCCATTAATGTTTTCTGCCAGTAATAAATTCAACATAATGCAGACAGCATTTCCATACTTTACGAATCATTGAATCGCACAGAAGGCCCTTTGACTCATCATATTGGTATTGCTAAAACTACATTAGACCCACTTTACCATACCAGGCCCCCATAGCCTCGAATGTTATGACATTTCATGTGCTCATCCAAGTACTTTTTAAAAGTGAGGCTACCCATTTCAACTAATCTCTCAGACAATGTAGATAAGCACAGATCCATAAACATTCTCACCTTGACTTAATTATCTTTTATCTTCATGTAAGTTAATTTTTTTTGATATTTTATACAAATATATTTTTGACAAGTTCAAACTCAAGCTGGATTTGGGTCCAAAAATAGCCATTGTCATGGAAAATTCAACAAATAATAAAGAATTCGTATCAAAACGCTGTAAACGATGCATATAACTGCAGATATATGATAATGAATTAAATACTACACATCACATTGAAATTCTTCATAAATAATTCAGCAGCTTTTATTTTGTATGGATCTTGTCTTCTTCACCATTGACTGTACCCGTAAACTTGACACTGCCATTAACTATTCTAGCTATCGGCAAGTGTATTCAGTATTGCACATTTTAGACTTTTTTTTGTTGACCATGTTGGAATTGAGGTCATTCCATGCATTTAATTTAATGATACATGCTGCTAATGAGGGCTTTGATTTCCTTTGCATTCAGTAAATGTTCACTTTCAATGTTCAAACTTTCTTTCAGATACTACCCTTGAAGTTTAGCTATGCACACATCCAAAAGCTGAACAAAACTTATATGAACACGTGGGGAATATCTGCCATGTTGGCATCAATTAATCTCCCATTCGGGACTTCATTATTGACAGGCGAGATCTGAACATACGCCAGAAAAGCAAAATGTTTCTTTGCTCAGTCCTCCTGCCCTCAAGTTCCATACTTCTCTGACCCAATTTTTGCAAGCACATTCATCTATTCATGAACAGAGATGAGAACACTTTTCTATTTAGGCAGAATTTTGTATTTGAAAATGATCAATTCAGATTTCCAGAAGGCCTTTGATAAAGTGCTGCACAGATGGCTACAAAATAAGGTAAGAGCTCATGGTGTTCAGGGCAAGGCAATGGTATGGATAGAGGACTGCCTGACTGACAGAAGACAGTTGTGATAAAGGGATGGTAGCTCGTGACTAATGGAGTTCTGCAGGGATCAGTATTGAGACCACCACTATTCACATTATACATTAACAATCTGGACAAAATAACTGAGGGGATTGTTGCTAAGTTTGCAGATGCCCCAATGTTAGAGGGACAAGTAATGTTGAAGTGGGGAATCTGCAGAAGGACTTAGACAAGCTTGAAGAGTGGGCAAAGAAATGGCAGATAGAATACAATGTGGGCAAGTGTGATGTTGTATACTTTGGTAGGAAGAATAAAGGCATAGACTATTTTCTAAATGCTGGGTGTGAAGCTTTGAAATCTGAAGCAGAGACACCTTGGGTCTCCTAGTTCAGGTTTCTAAGATTAATATGCAGGTCCAGTTGACACTTGTCCTCCTAACTGCCATGTTAGCATTACTTTGTGAAGGCTAGAATACAAGACCAAGATGTACTGCTGAGGCTGCATAAAGCTCTGATCAGGTAGCATTTGGAATATTGTGAGCAGTTTTGGGCCCCATATCTAAGGAAGGATGAGCTGGCCATGGAGGGGGTCCACAGAAGGTTAACAAGAATAAACCTATGAAGGAAGGGCTTGTTATTTGAGAAACAGTTAAGAACTCTGGGACTATATGCAATGGAGTTTAGAAGGATGTGGAGCACTCTCACTGAAACTTGCAGAATAGAGAGAGGCCTGGATCGGGTGGATGTGGAGAAAATGTTCTTGTTCATCGGAGAGACTTGGACCTGAGAGCACAGCTTAAGAGTGAAGAGAACAATCCTTCAGAGGAATTCCTTCAGCCAGATGTGGCTAATCTGTGGAATTCACTGCCACAGAAGCAAAGTCATTGAGACAAAGATAGTTAGGTTCTTGACTAGTAAGGGGTTCAAAGGCTGTAGAGAGAAGGCAAGACAATGAGGCTGAGAAACATATCAGTCATGATCGAATGGCTTGATGGGCCAAAAGGCTTATTTCTGCATATATATTTTATGATCTTAAGGTGATACCACTGTTTACTTCTGCTGGCCCATTTATGTTTACTGTAGCTTTTCTAGTTTATTGGATATCTTCTAGTCTCCAACTATTTTTCGGAAATGTTAGTTTCTATTGCTGTTGCATAATTACTTACCTTGGAAAATGCTATAACTTTCGCTTAAACTGAGCTGCTACAGGTTATTCTTTCTCAAAAGCAATTGTGATAGTATCATGTGGTATGTATTAGTCTTGTCAATTAGCTGGGAGCTTGAATTGACAGATGGAAAATCTAAAATTCCCACAGGTACCTTTCAAATTAATGAAACATAGTAATTGCCAGTAAGTAATTAATAATCATAATGAATTTGATCCTGAGAAACTAGAGTCAACATATATATATATATAAAACATCTGTGGGTTTTTTTTAGGTCAAAAGTCACATGGTTGATTTTAGCATGAGATTGACCTTTAGATGAGTTTATACAGTAAATGTATTAGCTTCCTGTAATTCTATATGCATAAAAACCATAAATGGGTGTACTTGGTTTCCAATTAAGAGCAAGTAGTGAATTAGGAAATAAATCTTAGATCACTTTGAATGTGGCTGCCATGGAGGTTTTAGTTAAATTTCAAGCTCCAGCCACAGAATGAAGAACTGTGACAGCAATTTTAAAAAGGTCACTCAAAGAATGAGACATTCCACTGTAACAAAGTTTTAAATACTCTTATATAGGGGAAGAGAGATGTGATTGCTGTAGATAGCATCTAAAACTTTCAAAGGACAAGATAGATGCGTTTTGAGATCTACTGTGTCTTAAGTTATTAAAACTCTGAGAGGCTGCCAAAACATCTCACCTTGTCAGAAGGACAAGATTACTGAAATAGCAGCATTTAATCCATGTGGATAATTCTAAATGCAAGAATGGAAAATCTTTAAGAAATTCAAGAGAATTCCAATTCCATTTGTGTTAAATTTGCAGAATCAGAGCAAAAAGATGGGCTAACGTTTGTAAAGGTGAAAGATTATATTTACTGTTAATTCTCCCTTTTAACACTGCAACAACTGACTTAAAATGACATGTAGATACCAGCTTTAACTGGCTATCGACATTAAGTTACAGTATTAGAAATTGTTTTCAGCAGGCTAGAGATACTCAATATAACCTTTACAACCACAAAAGCCCCGTCTGCCAACCACAATGTTTACAAAGTACCAATCTGTTTGCTTTTTTAGCTGCAGCTTATTATACAATAAGGAAACCTATGACTAAGCATATGCCAACAACACATCCTGCTTTCATTGCAGAAATGCAATAGAACTGTGCAAAATAGGAAACACACCCCAAACAACCTAGTTACACTATGCACATTATTTTAAGTTGGAAAACAGTTTCAACAGACTTTGAACAAATCAGAATTATTCCAATGTAAGTATCACTGCTTAAAGAGCCCAAGGTTAAAATCAGATCTTTGGATTTTTGCCTGCTTGAATTGCAGCATGTAAATAATTTTACATTTTACATTTCTAAAGGTAAACTAGATGAAGATCCATAAATGTAGTACAAAATTAGGAATTTTGAACAGTATGATTGCATCTGTCTCTTTTAAACTGTTAGAAAGTATACATAACTGTACACCAGCAAGGCATAGCCAAAAGTTCCAATTTGAGCCAGCCTTCTGTCTTTCCACTAGAGGGCACCCCACAACAGAAAATCCATTCGTCAAAGCACCATACACATTTAGTAAACTTAACATCAAATACAGCAAAGTTAGGAATTACGACAGTAAAAGCTTACATTATTTTCCTGAGAGAAAAAGTCATTCCAGTTTGAATCTTGTTTTTGAAGACCACCTAGTTACATAACAACAGTGAATAAATTTACTTAAGGAGATCAGAAAATCAGAAATAACTGAGTAGATTAGATTACTTACAGTGTGGAAACAGGCCCTTCGGCCCAACAAGTCCACACTGCCCCGCCGAAGCACAACCCACCCATACCCCTACATTTACTCCTTACCTAACACTACGGGCAATTTAGCATGGCCAATTCACCTGACCTGCACATTTTTGGGCCACCCACACGGTGTTGAGTATTTCGATGGAAATCAATAAATTTATTCACAAATTGTTTTATGGATGCAAACTAGAAATATTCTGTTCCTCAGCATGAGTCACATTTAATAAACATGTGTAGGAAAGAAACTACTAGTAAACTTATAAGAATAGAAACCGCCAATGTTCAACCCTGTGTGTCCTAATCAAAGGCTTTGAAGTTTCCGAGCTCATGCTGTCCTTTTTGGAAGACTGCAAGATGCTCATGGATTCAGTACAACAAAGATCATGTCAACCTGAGAACTTCCTGTGCCAGTAGCCAGGTTACAAGTCTGCTCCAGTTTGCATCTTGAGTATCTCAATAACATTAGCAACGCCATTCTTGCTTATGTCAAACCATCACAGCAGCTGCACCGTAGCTTTCGGCACGGTGGCACAGTGGTTAGCACTGCTGCCTCACAGCGCCAGAGACCCGGGTTCAATTCCCGCCTCAGGCGACTAACTGTGTGAGTTTGCACATTCTCCCCGTGTCTGCATGGGTTTCCTCCGGGTGCTCCGGTTTCCTCCCACAGCCCAAAGATGTGCAGGTCAGGTGAATTGGCCATGCTAAATTGCCCGTAGTGTTAGGTAAGGGGTAACTGTAGGGGTCTGGGTGGGTTACGCTTCGGCGGGTCTGTGTGGACTTGTTGGGCCGAAGGGCCTGTTTCCACACTGTAATGTAATGTAATGTAATCTAATCACAAGTCAAAAGTCAGAATACCAGAGGTAAAGTTTCATACATAATTTCTTTTACTTGCGGAACTCTTCCTACACGCTGCCTCAGTTCAGCTGTAGGGCAAACTATCACTTGAACCAAAGCTACAGCAGCATATTCAGCACACCTCCCTGTGTCCCCAACATGAAAATCCATCCTTCCAAACCTGCAAATTCTACTGCTTAGCAAGACACAGGTGCATGGTGCCACCACCAACACCTGCAAGTTCCCCTTGAAATCAAATAGTAGTTTGACTTGGAAATATACCACTATTTAATCACTGTTGCAGGATCAAAATCCTGAAACTCCCTTAGTAGTATGGTGAATATGTCCATGTCACAGATTGCAGCAATTTATAAAGGATACTCAATACCAGCTTATCAAGGGCAATTAGGAATAAACAAATAGTAGTTTTGCTAGTGATACCAAGATCCCATGAGAAGAAAGTTTGGCATTTTTGGACTAATGAACAGAAATGTGCACATTTGGAGATTTAATTTTGGTCAGATTCCTCTTCTTAGCATCTGAAAATCAAAGCACTTAGAATATACAAATGATCAAGGAAATAGTATATAAACAAATCAGTAGCCAGTTGATGGCATAGGTCTTACAGCTGCGGCCATGAGTGATGGTTGTTGATTCCCTAGAGGAGGTTTGTCTTTTAAGCCAGCCTGTAATATCAGTTAGAGTCTTCAAATAAATCAAATCTACTGAGATTATCTCTCCTGTTTGTGAAATTGGCTAGCCTGAATAACCAGAAATGCAACATGGTGGCAGAGGTGGGTATCTGAAGACAGAAGTCACAGACAAGATTTAGTGCAATGCAGGCACTGAGTCCCTCTTCAGACAGTATTTTGTACAAACAGTGAAAACCCAATTTGTGGGATTGTTGCTGACTGGGCAACAACTTTATTTTAAATCTAGCAGAAAAGCTGCATAGTCATTGAGAGATCTTTAAATGTAATTCCAACATAAAATTACATGAATCAGGAAATCAGTGCCACTAAGATGAGTATATCAAAAACATGAACTACAAAAAGGCAGGAAGAAAATAAAAGAAAAAAAAGCTGTATTGCTGATTCTCTCCAAAGAGAAGTTACAAATCTGCAAATAATTTGGGAGCGTCTGTAAAAGCTAGGGAACATCAGATAACGACTAGCAAATTCCCCAGCCTGAATTTTAGGCTTTTAAAAAGATTTCTTATATTTATCTATGCAGAACTAGAAACAAGCTGTGGAACACGCTGGAAGTATATGGGTGAACTTCAGAATACACCAGATGGAGCTGATAGCTTACAGACACAGCTACAAGAATCAACTGATCAGTTTGATAAAGTCAAAGAAAAGCAGTAAATATTCACAGTTGACATGGGAATGAAAACAAACATCTTACCAGGCAAATTCCTTCAGGAAACATATCTGGACTGCTGGAGTTAATAATACAACAAACAACCAAACTAATTAGTTATAAATAATCACTCATTCAATGAAAGAGCACCCACTCTGCATGGAAACTACAAGTGTCCTATTGGTAGGTGTAAGAATACCAGCAGTAGCAGGGTTACAAGTGTGTATGGAACTCAACATAATGACCATACACAAGATTTAACAATGCATGAATTGTAGCAGAGTCAGTACACTAACTGCAACTGATCCACCCAGTGTCAACATTATAGGAACCTGCAAAGCTGATGTGTATCACAATTCAGGGATTTGCAACTTTCATTAATTAAGCCTCTTTGGTGCACTATGCACATTTTTAGGAGAAGCTTGAGAGACAGCTAAATGATCTGGAGCATAACAACATACTGTTGTGTGCAGGAACACACTAGTTGGTATAGCTGTGTCCTGTGCATTCTGAAAAATGTCACAATCCAGATATGCTTCGAGAAGTGCCCACAGAAGATTACATTTATCGGACTGAATCTCAAATTTACAGGAGCCAGGTTTTTCTTCAAGTTGGATGGAAAACAGATACTGGCCTGCTCATTTGGCAGAGCAATCTCAAGGAATTAATACTTTTCAAGAAACCTCTTTGGAAGGTACTAGTTCCAGGGTTTACCATTTAGCTTATCATTAGTTAGGATCCTTTTCAGCAGTATATGGACAGAAGCATGAAATGTTCCTGGGTGTGAATAGATCATGGTGATAGACAATATCATCAGCAATATCAAAGAAATTTTTGACCAAAATTTCATTGGCAACGGTTTGTTGTGAAGGACTTGTCTTCAACAGCAAGAAATGGGAGGTGAATTTGGATGAGGTTAAATTTCTCAGCTCTATTTCTGGGATCCATCCTGACCCAGGCAAGCTCAAAGATACACAGCATATATCTACTCCCCAGGGTAAAAGCAAAGGACTTGCAGAGATGTCTTGGATTCTCCAACTGTTTAACACCATGCATTCCCCCATTTGCCAGCAGAGCATTGTCACTTACAGCTGTTAAGGGAACATGTATGGAAGGATATGTACAGCAGGAGGACCACCAATACATGTTTAACAAATTTAAATATGCATTGTCAGGAGTGACATTTCTACAATGCTATGACCCAAGGAGATGGTCTTAGAAATTAATGCATCTCCGAAAGAAAATAAGGAGCGTGCATAAAGATGGAAAACCCATTGCATTTAAATCCAAAAGTCTATCACAAGTGCAATCCAATTATTCTAATATCCAGCATGAGACATTCATTTTGGCTTTGAGATCACAAGACTCTTCATGCAGCTCTTTGGTAAGCTCTTAGTAAAGGAAGCTGACAACAAGCCATTGGAAATAATTTAGCAATAGCCTCTGGCAAATGTGGTGGAGAGACAGCAATTTTTTTCTTACCAAACCTCCCAAAGAAAGCTAATATGACAAGAGGCATCCTTCAAAGCTTTTCATTATTTAATCAAGAACAAGGTACAATTTTCAGACAGTGATCATGAAGTGCGCAATGTTTCAGTTGACTGAGTATTCATTTTGAAATTCTGAAGACAACCCTGAAATGTATGTTTTCTATTTCAGATGTGCAGTTAGGAGCAAACACCACAGCAAGCAGATTATCTGCATTATCAGTCAATGTGACAGAATAGTTACAGAGATTTAAGTTAATGTTAAGTGATTTTCAATTTAATGTGATGAACTGATTGACAGAACGATATTGCCCAACTCATACTGTTAATTTGAATGGTGTTTGCAGATTCCACCACTCAAATAGGAATTCTTCATATTGTTACCTCTGAAATCCACAAACAGAGAAGCTGATGTACACAATGAGGTCAAGAATTATTTCTGCAAAAACAACTGTGCCACTGCAGAAGTTAGTGGCAATTACAACCAAAGGCATGCCAGCTATAATTGGGCATCATGCCGATTTCATTGCATAGTGTAAAGCAGACCCTGATATTCCTTCTTCCTTGAACTATAATTTATCAACAGGCAATTTGTGACAAAGTAATGGGGTTTGATCACGTAATGTCCCCTGTTGTTAGAATTATTAATTCAATTTGTGAAAAGGACAAGCAACACAAAGTTCCAAGTCTTTTCTTAACGAACGGTCATCTGAATTTGGCAATGTTTTGTTGCACACTGAAATCCATTGGCTTAGCAGACAAAAATTGTCAGTTTCTTTCACTTTTATCAGAAACCAAAGCCTTCATGGAGTCAAGAAACCAGGAATACCACCCAGTTATCAAACAGTGCATGACTGCTTGATTTGGCATTTTTAACAGATACAGATAAATTGAATGCCTTGAGCTGCAAATTGCAAGGGAAACAGAAGTTTATTATCAGCATGATTAGTGTATTGAAAGCTTTCAAGTTGAAACTTAATGTTCTGGTACAGACCAGCCCTGAAAACAAAAATGCAACATTTCCCTTCAGTGCTCCAAATACTGGCAGAAATTGAAGTTGCTGTTGAGATCCTGGACATGGATCCTCGTCAGGAAACCAATGTATTTGTCAAAAGGAGTTCAGGTTTAATTATTTTGTGCAGCTGGAGCCCTGCATAATGTTAACTTCAAATCCTTTTATGAAGGTGTATGTCAGTGACATTCTGGAACAAATTATTGAGCTGTTTAACTTTGACTGTGTCACTTTGGAAATGGAGATTGTCAGGCAACAAAATGGCATTAATTTAACATCAAGGCAATCTACCGCATTTCTGGAGTCTCACGGACACTGAAAAGCTCAATACCATTTGCAAAGCAGCTATGAAAGCGGCTTTCCTATTTGGCTCTACTTCCATCTTTATAAATTCACCTATACTGATGCATTCCATCAAATGCAAATTTTGAGTCTGCCTGATCCAATGAGCATGTGAAAGACTCCAACATAGTTGCCTTCTCAGGATACACACCGGATTAATGCACAGCCTGCAGTATCAAGTTCCATACTGAGAAAAGATTAAAAAGATCAAATTTCTTTCATTTTAAATACATTGTAGTTTAACTGTAATAATGAAATATGTACAGTTATATTTGGAAAATATGGATTGATGTGTTAGTAGCTCATTATATAGATTCATAGAGACATACAGCACAATATTTTTCATAAATCAAAAATAGCCTTGCTTAAGAAAAACTTTGCAACCTCTATGGCCTAGACAATGAAGTAAAACCATAAAGAGGAACTGCAGTGAGCAGTTCGACACCCTGTGCTTGCTCTGCCGTTCAATGTGATCACAGCTGGTCTAATATTCCACATGGCAACTTTCCTGCCTTTGCCCCATAACCCTCAGTTTTCCCTACTAATCAAGAATCCATCAATCTTGGCCTTAATATACACAAAAACTGTGCCCCCACAACTCTGTGTGGCAGAGTTCCAAAGACTTTGATTCCTTTGACAGAAGAAAGTCCTCCTCAGCTGCGTCGTAAATTGGCGTCCCTTTACTCTGAGGCTACGCTCTCTCGTCCAAGGCTTTCCCATGGGAGGAAACATTCTTTCAGCATCTACCCTGTCATGCCCCTTAAGAATGTGATGCGTTTCTTCTTTTTATATTTTTTTAATTGAAAAAAAAACTTTTTTGAATATCACAAGAAATACAAAACAAAACAGTACAAAGAAACCCACTAATTACATAAAAATAATAACTAATATCTAATAAATCATGTCAGTAATAATACCGCTCAGTGAAACAAAGAAATAGCCCTTGACCATCGAGAGCACAAATTTATACATTTTCATGTGTTTGTAATTCTTCCTCGCTGTATACCAGATTCATTAAACAGAATCGTCACGGCTATATAAAGGCCTTTATTAGTATGGTAGATAAATCTGTACCCAAGTAGTCCAAAAAGGGTTGCCATGTCTTATAGAAATTCTCAGTTTTATGGTGCACCATACTTGTAAGAAAGTCCAAAGCGATGTGTTCCATGACTAGTTTACTGCCAGTCTGACAATCCCAGGGTGTTTTCAGAAACCCGCCCTAACAGAATGTTCTTTCTTGCACAAAACGTGAGGATACTGAAAAGCCTTTTTCTGTGCGCATCAGATGGAAATAGATTAGCTAGGCCAAGAAGAGATACTGGATCCATCTCCACCTCTGTCTCCAAGATCCTCTCTATTTCACCTACCACAGCGTTCCAGTATGCCTGCAGCTTGTGCCAGGACCAGAGACAATGAGTAAGTGTACCTGCACTCATTTTGTATTTAGGACACATTGGAGATACTCCCACTATAAATTTTGAGAACCGTCTGCAGCCAAGTGGACTCTATGAAGAAACTTCAATTGCAAGGCGTGGGTCCTATTGCAAATCGAGATATCCACATACTTCAGAAGAGATCTCAACATCCAACGCCCTCACCTATACCTTACAGAGCCGCTCGGACTTGATTGAGGGGCCCTTTCCCAATAGATGATAGACATTGCTGACAGAAAGTGTATTCTTAGCACTGAGCACTCTCTTCTCCATGTCAGATTAGATTAGATTCTCAACAGTATGAAAACAGGCCACTTGTCCCAACAAGTCCACACCGACTCTCCGAAGAGTAACCCACTCAGACCCATTCACCTACATTTACCCTTGACTAATGCACCTAACATTATGGGCAACTTAGCATGACCAATTCACCTGCCCTGCACATCTTTGGACTATGGGAGGAAACAGGAGCATCTGGACGAAACCCATGCAGACAAGGGGAGAATGTGCAAACTCTACAAACAGACAGTCGTGGGAATCGAACCCAGGTGCCTGGCGCTATGAGGCAGTAGTGTTAACCACTGAGCCACCATGCCACCCCAATCAGAAGTGTGGTCTCTTTTTGTATGAAATTTCTAATTTGAAAAAAATGGAAAAGGTCCCAAATGGGCAACTCTTATTTCCGAGCCAACTGGTCAAAAGACATCAGTATATCCCCCTCAAATATGTCACCCAGGCAAGACATGTTCCTAGCTGCCCATAGCTTAAACCCAGAGTCCATCATCCCCAGCTGAAAACCTGGCATACTAACCATGGGTGTAAAAAATGTTTTGGCAATATTGCCCCACTCTGACGCATTGCCCTCCGCACCTTAACAGTATTAGTAACTATTGGGCTATGGCAATATTCCTTAACTGTCCTCATTTTGTCCAAGAACAGCAAACTAGTAAGGGGGCATCTTGCTTGAGAAGCTTCAATGTCTAACCATAGTGAGTGAGGGTCCCCCCAAAGCCCAGTCATTCATGTAAGATAGCAACAAGCTTAATTCATAGTTTTCAATATCTGGGAGGTCCACTTCTCCCAGTCTGTGGAGTAGTTGCAATTTAGTTAGTTTAAAAGGGGTTGCTTGCGATGCAGATGAAAGAACTGAACCGGCCGTTCAGTCTACTAAATGTAAAGATCAAAGGAAGCATTCGCATAGGATACAGCAGGCAGGAGAGAATATTCATTTTAATGAGGGCTATCTGACGTAATAGATCGGAGATCGGAAGGCCTCCCATCTTAGACGGTCTTGTTAGATTCTGTCGAATAAATGGGCAAAATTAGTTTTAAATAGTTGATCAAAGATGGGAGTAATGAATATACCTATGTAGAGAAAACTTTCCTGCGACCATTTAAAGCAGAAATCCAGATTCGTCCTCAGGACCAGTCATTTTCGGGAGATCACCCATGGACATGGTCTCCGATTTTGCAAAACTGATCTTGTAACCTGAGAAGCCGCCAAACGAATTAATGCATTATATCAGATGAGGCGCCAGAACTATTGGGTTTGAGAAAAAGACAAGAACATCATCTGCATACAGTGCAATGTTATGTGACTTTGTCCACACTTCTGGAGCAGATGTATTGGGATCCCGACATATTGCCTCCGCCAGCGGCTCAATCACCAAGGTGAAAAGCAACGGTGATAGGGACAGCCCTGTTGACTGCCCGTTAAGAATACTGAAATTGGTTGACCACACGCCACTGGTGAGAACCATGGCAAGAGGGTCACTATAAAGGACCTTTACCCATCTGATAAAAAACCTCACCCAAGCCAAACCGCTTTAAAGTATAAAAAAGGTATAACCACCTGATCCGGTCAAATGCCTTCTCCGCATCTAGACAGATCACTAATCCCTGTACCGATCGTTGTTGACATACTTGGGTCATATTCTGTAACCTCCTGACATTATTAGACAATTTGCAATCTTTTAGAAAACTCACCTGATCCTCCTTAATGATGGAGGGCAGCACAGTTTCTAGTCTTAGTGCAAGAGTCTTAGAGAGGATTTAGAAATCGACATTCAGGAGTGAGATAGGTCTATAGGAAGCACAGTCCTCCAGAGCCCTCCCTTTTTAAGGATGAGAGATGTATGCCTCCCTTAAAGATGGCAGGAGGAGGCCATGACTGTATGAATCATTAAAAATACTAAACATCGGTCCTGACAGTATATTTATAGATTCCTTATAAAGTTCACTGGGAAGTCCGTCAGGACCAGACACCTTTCTGTTCTGGAGCTGCCTCACAGCCTCCTGTACCTTTGTACTGGCAGAGACTTTTGCTCAGGGGTCACATCTGGGAGGTCCAAATTCTTTTAAAAAAAAGGACTCCATCCTAGCCTGTCCATCTTCACAATTTTCAGACTGGTATAGTTCGGAGTAAAATTTCTGAAATGCCGCATTAATCCTTTTAGAATCACGAGTTAAATTTCCAGTATCATCCCTGATCGAGGCAATGGCTTGGGGAGCATTCCTTTTCCTGGCAAGATAAGCTAAGTACTTGCCCAGTTTATCTCCATGCTCAAACAACCTTTGTCTTGCAAATGGAAGCTCCTTTTTAGCTGTCTGTGCGAGCATGGAGTTCAATGTGGACCGGAGTGATGTGATCCTCTGTAATTTAGCCAGCGAGGGCTTATTGGCTGCCTTCAGCCATTTCTCGAGCAAGCATTGCTGCTCACCCTTCTGCCATTTCTTACTGGCAGAACAGGAAGTAACTAACCCCCTAACATAGGCTTTAGCAGTTTCCCAGAGGATGGACTGATTACTGGCTGAGCCTGAATTAATGTTTAAATAAGCCGTGAATTCAGTAGAAAAGAATTCAGTAAACTTGCTATTCTTAAGGATGAAGGGATCCAGTTGCCACTGCCTCGAACCTCCCATACTATCCTTACACTTGACAGTAATAGTGATATTGCCAATTGGACTTGACACCACCGAGCCCAATTGTGCTGCGGGAGTCAAAAAGAGATCAATCCAAGTATAGCATTTGTGCGGATTGGAGAAAAACATGAAATTCCTGCTAGTAGGGTGAAGGTGCCTCCAAATGCCTACCAGTCCTGGTTCAACACACAAATCCCTTAATTGCTTAGATCGTGAAGATGATATCGGGTGGCTTTTGGGCAATTTGTCTACTGCAGGATCTATTAAGACTGTTAAAATCCCCCCCCCATGATAATATGCTGAGATGCGAGGTTAACCACTTTAGAAACTGCATCTACCAGGAACTTGAGGGGGTGGGCCGGGGGACATTCAAGATCCCATATTCTTCCCCATTCTTCAAAGCTTTAAGGATTACAAATCTCCCATATGTGTCTTTAATACACTCTAAAAACTTAAATGGGAGATATTTCTAAACAAGTACGGCCACTCCCCTACTTCTAGTATTGAAATATGAGAAATAAACCCAGTCGTACCCATTCTGTTGCAGTTTCAAATGATCTGCATCATTTAGGTGTGTCTCTTGCAATAGGGTCACCCTCTCCCTTTTCAGGCTGGAAAGTACCTTCTTCATCTTGACCGGCGAGTGACTCCCTTTAATGTTCTAGGTGCACCACTTGAACACATCCTTAGCCATAACATTCTATAGCACCATTTAGACTCCAGAGAGGAAGAACTCGAATTATGAATTGCTCTGCTTCAGTACAAAAAAGTCCACAAAACATAACTACATAAACTAAAACAGCTACAACCAACAAACCTACAAGACTTCCAAAAACCGTGTGTATCAAAAACTGAAGAGCAAAAAGGCACTGTTTAGAGAAATTTACCCCATTCAAAGGAGGCACCTACACATCCCAACCCTACTAACCATCCCAACTATCCTCTTAACACCTCCTGCTAGGGTCACACCATAACACAAGGTAAAAACAATGACTGCAGATGCTGGAAACCAGATTCTGGATCAATGGTGCTGGAAGAGCACAGCAGTTCAGGCAGCATCCGAGGAGCTTCAGCAAAATCGACGCTTCGGGCAAAAGCCCCATTCCTGATGAAGGGCTTTTGCCCGAAATGTCGATTTTGCAGAAGCTCCTCGGATGCTGCCTGAACTGCTGTGCTCTTCCAGCACCATTGATCCACACCATAACACAGACAACCCAGGATAAAGTAGCAAAAGAAAAAAGCAAAAGGCAAGATCAGTAATATATACCAGTAAGTTAAAAGTAAATATGTCACTTATCCCCAGCATAACTTCACTTAGAAATTAAAGGTAAATACTCTATCCATCCAGAGCATAATTTAACGCAACTTATTACCAACAAAAGGCGACTCCACCAAGTCCTCCCTAAGGAGTACAAACCCGAGCAACTTTGTTATCTGTACCTATTCAACCTTCCAGTTTAACTTAGCGTGCCCACAAAGTTCCTCGCTTTCTCTGGCATGTCAAGTAAATGTACAGATCCATTATAGTTAATTTGAAACACCACTGGATATCTTAGACATGACTGGATCCCAGCTGATGAAACGTCTTGGAAAATCATGACCCTGGAGCACTTGCACACCAACGTTCTCGGGTCCTTCCCTTGGGCTCTGGAAGCTTCCATGACTTTCTGTTTGTCTTTATAATGATGGGACCGTACCAGAACATGGCGACGGCGCTGGTCCATACCTGGCCTCTGTGCCATGACACGGTGGGCTCTCTCAATCTTTATCTTTCCCTATTCAGCCTCCAAGCTGAGGAATTCTCAAAGAATTCCACTGACTGTTCACCTTCTGTCCCCTCCAATAGACTAACACGACAAACATTCTTTCTTCTGTCTCTGTCTCAAGATCATCCACCAGATCCATGAACCCACAGACCTGTGCTTCTAGGGCTTCAATCTGACTCTTGGAAAAATCAGCCTCAACTTGCACCCCTGTGACTCGGCGTTCAAGCTCATCAGTCCTTTTCCCCAGGTCTCCCAGCTGCTGTTCGTGCTTTTGCAGCATAACAGAGACTGGGGCCAGCGTCTCCTCGATTTTTTCTTCGATCTATTTTCCTTGAGAGATTTGGTGAGCTCCTTAATCAAGGCCTGGTGAGTAAACAAGCCCACTGCCTCGGTGAATTGAGCTGTAATCTAGACCCCAAGCGAACTTCCTCCTTCCTTCAGCATTCTCCCACAACAAAAACAAAGATAAGTGAAAGTTTCAAGTTTTGTACGACTTTTACCATTTTTTTGTTCACAGTGACTTGGATGGGACGGGTTCTAGCTCTGTCCTGCTGATATTACAGCATGGAGCCCAGCAACGTGATCCTCCTACGTCAATGCTACCTTGGATTCCCCTACCCGATATGTTTCAGTGAGATTATTTATCGAAGAGAAGGTGTACTCAACGTTGATCTGATGGGTTCAGGTCAACATATGTGTCCAACTTCAAGATGAAACAGCAAATGCTCCATGATCAGAAGCTATTATGGAAAATTACTGTATGGTGCACTATATCAGACCGACCTTCTAAGGAGGTTTTGGCCACACATATAAACTAGGTATTTCAAAAGGTACGATTTTAAAAGGAAAGTCAGCATTTGTACCTGAAAAATCTTCACTAGGAAATTATCAGTTACACTCAGAGCATGTGGCATAGAGTGCACAAGACATCTGATGGATAGGGTCAACAGCCAAGGTCTTTTCCCAGGGTAGGGGTGGTCCAAAACTGGAGAGCATAGGTTTAAGGTGAGAAGGGAATGATTTAAAAGGGACCTATCTAAAGGGCAACATTTTCATGCAGAGAATGGTGCGTTTATGAACTAAGTTGTCAGAGGAAGTGGTGGAGGCTGGTACAATTACAACATTTAAAAAAGGCATTTGGATGTGTATATGAATAAGAATGGTTTAGAGGGATATGGGCCAAATGCTGGTAAATGAGACTAGATCAGTCTAGGATATCTGGTTGGCATGGACGAGTTGGACCAACAGGTCTGTTACTGTGTTGTACATCTCTATGATTCTATGATAAGGGAAACTGTATTTGCTGGGGTATCCACAATAATATCGAAGGTGGTGAAGATGTACAAAACATGCCAGAATTACCAATCACATCAACACAGATCCCACACTGAGCTACACAAGATTCTATCGTACCCATATCCAAAACTGTAACTGATTTAATCACTATCCATGGCAAACATTTTCCCCTACTCCCCAATTACTTTTCCAAGCTTCCAATCATCAAAAATTGAAGGAAGCCTGCACACATCTGTGGAAGATGCAAGCATGCCATATTCAATTTGTTCAGTACAGCTAAAAAGATCATATCAAAAAGCATACCACAATACACGCACAGACAGGAGGAGGTTCGGAGTGGCCTGGCAGGCTAAGGTTGATCAACCCCCACGACCAGATAAAATATTTCTCAGACTGTTCAGTAAGAGTAGGGAGGAAACAGCAAGATGGCTGACAATAACTTTCAATTCCGCTCTGACCACAGGAGAGGTGCCAGAGAGCTGGAGGATAGCAGTTATTTAAGAAGGAAGCAAAGAAAACTACAGGCCAGTTTAACTTGAGTGCTGGGGAAACTACTGGAAGCAATTCCAATGGACAGAATTAATTTGCACTTGGAAAGGCAGGGATTCATCAAGAACAGTCAAAATGGTTTTGTTAAGGGGAGGTTATATCTGACCAACTTGATTGCATTTTTCGAAGAAAAATGTTCATTTTCACCATCAACTACCATCAATACCCTATTACAAAAATTTATATTATAAAAATTGAAATTACTCTGAGAAGAGTAATGATTTCATTCATATTACTCAAAAAGGAGCCTAACAACTACCTCACGCACAACTGACAAACAGCGGATGTCTGAGAGGCATAGATGAGAGAAACTAAGTAAATGGGAAACAAATTAAAATAAAAACATGTGGTGCTGGAAAAGCACAGCCAGTCAGGCAGCATCCGAGAAGCAGGAGATGTTTCGTGCATAAGGTCTTCATGAGGAATGTTCCTGATGAATAGCCTATACTCAAAATGTTGACTCTCCTGCTCCTTGGATGCTGCTTGACTGGCTGTGCTTTTCCAGCATCACACTTTTTGACTTGACCGCCAGTATCTGCAGTCCTCACTTTCTCCTAGGAAACAAACTAAATTAATGCACAAATATTTGAAAGTAGTCAAGCTTAACACTTTACAAAAAAGTAGGAGATCCTTGTTTTTAAGAGGAATAGAATACAAAAACAAAAGTTATATAAGCCCTTTATGAAGCACTAGCCAAGCTTCAGCTGGAGTATTGCACTGAGTTCGAGGCATCACAACCTAGGAAGGATGTCAAAAGTTTGAAGAGGTTATGCAAAACGTTTACAGGATGGTACCAGAAATGAACAATTTCAGTTATATGGAAAGACAGCACAAGCAGTTATCTGGTATAGAGATGTTTAAGAGAAAATTTGATAAGGTTTTGAAGATCATAAATGGGGTTTGATACAGTAAATGAAGAACTATTTCCAATGGCAAGAAGGTTAGCAACCACAGTTTACCACAGATTGTACATGAGGAACTTCAGTTTTTACACAGCAAGTTGCTATATGGAATGTGCTGCTTTAAATGCTGGTGAAAGCAGAGCCAACAACAACATTAAAACAATGCTGGACAAATACCTTGAGAACATTTTTATAAGAAAGATTAAATCAACATGGTCCCAGAGGATCATAGGGCTGCCCTCTCATTGGTGAGAGATTAATGGTGATGGTTTAATCTGAGGGTCACCATGCCTCAGGTGAGGTTGAGAAGTTGGGATCTTAATGGTAACCTCAGATGATGTGGGCATTGAATCCCATGCTGTTGGGTTGCATGATGCATTGCACGCTAGTAATCCAGCCAACTGAGCTAACTAATCCCCACATTTTTATAATGCTATAGGGAAAAGAAAAGGGAGCAGGATTAGATGGATAGCTCTATCAAATAGCCATCAGAGAATGTCTGTGTTCTATGGTGCATCATTTTATGATTCTATTACAGTTCACATGACAACGCTTATTGGCAGGTGTTGCCAAGCCTTGGTGATTATCCTCGACACCTGTAGATGCAGAAAGCATAGGCTTCTGGGAAAGAGAGGAAGAATCTTTGAGAAAAAGCTCCAAACTCCTTAAAGTTTTTCATACCAAAATTCAATTATTTGTTTTAACTTATCTATAATGTGTTTTGATTCAAAACCAACAGTCACTGTCACGTTTTCCAAAAAAAATTAGTGTCATCATAATTTCCACTCAGTTTCAGAGCAATTAACAAAGTATCACTTGAAGGATCAATGCCACATAGCAGGAAATTGGAATCACAGATTCCGATCTAGGACTGTGTTTGCAGTTGCTGATTTATGCTTAATTGATATTTTTTCCTAATGATGTAGTTTCAAGAGTTAATGATTATTATATTAGGGTGGCTGCATTAAATTTGAATTTATCAGCACCGATACTACAAAATGCTCAGCGGGTGTGGAAATATCCATCAAAGAGAGAGAAAATGAGATTAACATTTCAGGTTAACAACTCCTTTGTCAGAACTGATGCAAGTCAACAACTTGAAATGTTAACTTTTTTAATCCACAGATGCTTTAACACCTGCTGAGTACTTCCAACATCTTCTGATTTTATTTTAGAGGTTGTGTTCATATTATTTTGTTCTTGAATTTATCAGAACAATACTTCAAAATGCAAACCCTTGATGCCACTTACTTTTAAACAATGTCATAGCAGTTTTTCCTGAGGCTTGCCTAGTTACAAATCAAACCTAGCAATATAATGTAACAAACCTACATTTGTGTAACACAACAATTAAACATCAAAGACCAGATCCCTTGGACACAAAGACTTAAAACAGACACACATTTTTCGAAATATCACTTTTATTCAAATATTAAGATAGCATTAGTTTGAGCAAATAGACAGCAATTTCCTAAAATGAATGCCCATACACATGAACTGTTTTGGAAAAAAAATCAAGAGAATTCAGATTTTCACAGTTGAATAGATGTAATGTTAATAGTGTGTTTAGGTTTCTATTAATTAGCATTCTTACCTCATCGATATTGCAATTTTAAGTGACAAGTACAATGTGTTATGGTCCTAACTAGTGGAAACACTGGACAAATCAGATTCAAAAATGAAACGAACTTGATAGGCCATGAACTTTATTTTTGAAATTTGCTTATCGTGGTGGTCCATCACGGAACGTATTCACAACAGGCTGTCACGTACTTTGTACAAAACTTAAACACACAAGAACTATTCAAAATGGTCTTATTACAAACTATTGGAAGTAAAAATTCAATACTTTTACCCTCAACAACAACCTTGCAGATTCTTGAATTTCAGTTATTTCAAATAGGTAAACAGATTATGAATAGATGTACCAAATAGACAAATAGATTATGAATAGATGTAGAGGCAATAGGGTAGAGGTAATGGGAGATTTTAATTTTCCCAACATTGACTGGGATACTTTAGCGTCAGAGGTCTGGATGGAGTAGAATTTGTAAGAAGTGTCCAGGTGAGTTTTCTAGAGCAGTATGTCAATAATCTGACGAGGGAAGGGGCCATATCGGACGTGGTACTGGGGACAAGTGGTAGAAGTTGTGGTGGGGGATTTCTTTGGGAACAGTGACCACAATTCTGTAAGTTTTATAATACTTGCAGATAAAGAAGAGAGTGGTCCTAAGGGAAGAGTGCTAAACTGGACCAAGGCCAATTATATCAAAATTAGGCAGGAACTGGGAAATGTGGATTGGACACAGCTATTTGAAGGGAAGTCCACATTTGAGATATGGGAGGCTTTCAAAGATAGGTTAACGGCAGTGCAGGATAGGCATGTCCCGTTGAAGGCAAAGGATAGGAAGGGCTAGATTCATGAACCGTGGATGACAGGAGAAATTGTATGACTAGCCAAGAGGAAAAGGGAAGTGTACATAAGCTCTAGGCAGCTGAGAACAGAACGGAGGAATATCAGAAGAGTAGGACAAGTCTTAAACAAGGAATCTAGCAGGCTAAAAGGGGTTACGAAATAGCTTTAGCAAGCAGAATTAAGGAAAATCCCAAAGCATTTTATTCTTTCATAAGAAGCAAGCAGGTAACTAGAGAAAGGATTGGTCCACTAAAAGATAGTGAAGGAAGCTGTGTGCCGAACCTGAGAGAATGGGTGAGATTCTGAATGATTACTTTACATCAGTGTTCACTGAGGAGAGGAACATGATGAATCTTGAGATTAGAGATAGAAGTTTGATTAGTCTGGATCACGTTGGCATAAGTAAGGAAGATGGGTGAGGTAGGCTAGAGGTTATTAAGGTGGACAAATCCCCAGGACCGGATGGGATCTATCCCAGATTGCTGAGGGAGGCAAGAGAGGAAATAGCTGGGGCCCTGACAGATATCTTTGTGACATCCTTAATTACAGATGAGGTGCCAGAGGACTGGAAGGTTGCTCATGTTGTCCCCATGCACAAGAAGGGTAGTAGGGATATTCCGGGTAACTACAGACCAGTGAGCCTGACGTCGGTGGTGGGGAAGTTGCTGGAGAGGGTACTGAGAGATAGGATCTATTTATATTTGGAAAGGAATGAGCTTATCGGTGATGGGCAACATGGTTTTGTGCGGGGAAGATCGTTCCTTACCAACTTGATAGAGTTCTTCGAGGAAGGGACCGAGTTGTTAGATGAAGGAAGGGCTGTTGATGTCATATACATGGACTTTTGTAAGGCTTTTGATAAGGTTCCTCATTGTAGACAAATGGAGAAAGTGAAGTCACATGGTGTGCAGGGTGTTCTAGCTAGGTGGATAAAGAACTGGTTGAGCAACAGGAGTCAGAGAGTAGTAGTTGAAGGGAGTTTCTCGAAATGGAGAAAGGTGACCAGTGGTGTTCCACAGGGGTCAGTATTGGGGCCACTGTTGTTTGTAATATACATAAATGATCTAGAAGAGGGCACTGTTGGTATGATCAGCAAGTTTGCAGATGACACAAAGATTGGCGGAGTGGCAGAAAGCATAAGGGACTGTCAGAGAATACAGGAGGGCATACATAGACTGGAGAGTTGGGCGGAAAAGTGGCAGATGCCTTTCAATCCAGACAAATGTGAGGTGATGCATTTAGGCAAGTCTAATTCTAGAGCGAATTATACAATGAATGGAAGAGCCTTGGGAAAAGTTGATGGGCAGAGAGATCTGGGAGTGTAGATCCATTGTACCCTGAAGGTTGCTGCACAGGTGGATAGAGCAGTCAAGAAGGCATAAAGTATGCATGCCTTCATCGGACGGGGTATTGAGTATAAGAGCTGACAAGTCATGTTAAAATTGTACAAGACATTGGTTCGGGCGCACTTAGAATACGGTGTACAGTTCTGGTCGCCACATTACCAAAAGAACGTGGACGCTTTGGAGAGGGTGCAGAGAAGGTTTACGAGGGGGTTGCCTGGCACGGAAGGTGCTAGCTATGAAGGGAGGTTGAGCAGGTTAGGTTTATTTTCACTAGAAAAAAGGAGATTGAGGGGGGACCTGACTGAGGTTTACAAAATCATGAAGGGTATAGACAGGGTAGATAGAGACAAGTTTTTTCCCAGGGTGAAGGATTCAATAACGAGAGGTCATGCTTTCAAAATGAGAGGTGGAAAGTTTAAGGGAGATACACGCGGTAAGTACTTCACACAGAGGGTGGTGGGTGATTGGAACGCGTTGCCAGCAGAGGTGGTAAAGGCATGCATGGTAGATTCATTTAAGATGTGTCTGGACAGATGCATGAGTAGGTGGGGAGCAGAGGGACACAGATGCTTAGGAATTGACCGACAGGTTTAGATAGTACATTTGGATCGGCTCAGGCTCGGAGGGCCAAAGGGCCTGTTCCTGGGCTATAAATTTTCTTTGTTCTTTTTTGTTCTTTACTTTAAAGTTTCTTGTTCAGAGGGCATGGGTTAATCTGGTTGCTTTTCACCAAATGTGCATTCTCAACAATATATAAACATGCATACAAAAGAGGAGAACTAGACCATTCAGCCCTTCAAGACAAACCCACAATTGAATAAGACCACAGTTAATCTGTTTGCATTTGTATTCCAAATTCTGATAAGCTTTGATCACAATCTACCTCCACCGAATAAATATCCACGGTCTTCTGTTGCAGAGAATTCTAATGTCACACAATGCTTGGGGAATAAAATTCCCATCTCTGTATAAAAGGTTGATCCCTAATTTTAAAAGTGCCCCCTAGGTCTGGACTGATACACAAAGGAAGCATCTTTTGCATGTATACCTTGTCAAAATATTCAGGACCTTGGGCACATCAATCAAATTACCCCAAAGTCTTATCTCCAGCAGATTGAAGCTGACCCTGTCCAACTTCTACTCATAAGATAACTCATTCAATTTGGCAAACATTCACTGAACTCCAATACAGTTACATCCTCTTTTGTATGAGGACAAAACTGCATACGATGTTTGAGATGTTGTTTCACAAAGGCCCTGCATAACTAAAATGTAATATCCAAAGTTCTATGTACAACTCCTGTCATAATAAAGACTAGCATCCCATTAGCCTACTATAGTGAAGATGTTAGAATCAAGCATTAAAGAGGTAATAGCAGGGATCTTGAAAAACCTGTAGTAATCGGGAAAAGGAAAACATATTTAACCAGTTTATAGGAATAACACGTGAAGTGGGCAAAGGGGAGACAAAATGTAATTGCACTTCCAGAAGGCATTTGACAAGGTGCCACTCAACAGGTTACTGTACAATGTAGGAGCGCATGTTGTGGCTAAATATGCAGATGACATAAAGGTGAGTCGGAAATTATGAAGAGGAATTACAAAGAGAACATAAGGAAGTTGCAGACGGATATGGGTAGGTTGAATGGTTCGGCAAAGATTTTGGCAGGTGGCAGTATATTATGGGAAATGAGGAGTTGTTCATATTGGCAGGAAGAACAAAAAAGCAAAGTATTAAATAGAGAACAAAAGCAGGATTCTGAGATGCAGAGAAATCTAGTGTACGAGCCAACAAAAAGTTAAAATGCAAGTAACTAAGAAGGCTATTCGAGACAGTGTTCAATTATTACTAAAAACTTCAGAATACACATGCTATATATTGCAAGAAGAGGTCTTGTGGTACAGTGAGTCACATTTCTACATGAGCCAGAAGTTCCAGGTTCAAGTTCCACTCTAGGACTTGATGACCACACATAAAATAGCCAGATAGGTTGACTATCAAATCTTTCAACACTCTGAATCATTCCAACATCCACCAATGGCTTAAAGAAAAACACTTCAAGACACCTATTTTACAAAAATTGTGACTTAAATGGTGCATTTCAAAAACAGGACAAAATTTAAATCATGTTGCTTTTGGACATGCACAGAAAAAAAACATTCTTTTAAAATTAGTAGACATTTTAGTTAATGGAAAATGAGCAAGAGCTTCATGATTTTAAAAAAATTACAAAATAAAAGCACTTATAGTCAGAAAACATTTCTAACCTTCATTGAAGGTTCATTTCTGACCATCATTTTTGGAGTTAGTTGAAGAAATGTACATACTAAATTACGGTTGTCAGTGGAAGATACCCATTCATACATTTTCTGCTTTTCTTGATTCACTGCCTCTCAATATTAGTTATGTAATCACACAGGAATGGGAGCAAGTCATCCATCTCCTCAATGTAATATTGCCACTCAGATCATATAGCTGAACTCTCTTTCTCAATTCTTTCATCCAACAATCTCAATGTTGAAAACTCAAATTGTTCCATATCCTCTTGTGTAAGAACTCTGTATTTTTATCACAGTGTGTGGGAAAAAAATGCTTTCTAATTTCCCTGCTAAGTGATCAAGAAGTTACGCTCCACTTCTAATTCGCCCATTAGAGGAGAATGTTGCACTGTACCCTCCCACTGCAGAACATCGTTGTAGGGGGCTTCTCAGAGTTCTAGGCCAAATCATCCTCAACTGCTTTGTGATATTACCTCCTGGAAATGTTAGCTAACAGCTGCAGAAGGTTCAGTCCTGTTTGCTGCTTTGCAGATAATGAAGCAATGTCCACATGCAACAAGACCTGAACAATGTCAGTGACTAAGTAACTTTCGCCACACATGACGGCCAGGCAATGATCATCTCCAACAAGAGAATCTAATCATATCACCTCAGTATTCAAGAATATTACCAGAGCTGAATACCCACCATCAACATCATAGGAGTTACTATAGACCAAAAGGTTAATTGGACTAGCCATAAAAATGCCATGGCTGCAAAAGTAGGTCAGAGGTTAGGAATTCTGAAATTGGTAAATCTTTACATGGCACAGATTTGGAGTGCAGCTCCAATAATACAATAAGATTGGTCTATGGATGTTCACAGTGCTGTTAGGAGACAGTAAAAGAACAGTAGCAGTAAAATAAGATAATATAGCTCCAAGTCCAGATGAGGTGTAGCTAGGAGGGGATCTTGGAGGTGGGAATGTTCTCACCTATCTACTGCCCTCCTCTTTCTGGGTGTTAAATGTTGCAGGTTAAGACCCCAGGGAGGACAATGTATCACACGAGATGAAATATGCCTACTAAGTTATGCAAGGCCCTGTCCTGAGACTATCCAAAATGTTGGCATGAGCATTCAGAAAAGCACGAAGCACTTTGACAGGACGATAGCTGGATCATGTAGAAGCAATTCCAGAAAATAGATGTGCACACAAGCAACTCAGGTACTCAATCCTTCAAATAGCACCTGCCCCATCAGACAGAGGCTACAAATGCCACATTGAACTTTTCTGTCATCTCAAAATGCAATGGACTGAAGGGGAGGCAAGTCACCCTTGGTCCCAAAGGACGGCCAAGAAGATTAATTGGTTTGTTGGCTATTATCATTTTGTGTAGAGATAAAAAACTGCAGATGCTGGAATCTAAAGTACACAAACACGAGGCTGGAAGAACACAGCAAGCCAGGCAGCATCAGAAGGTGGAAAAGTCAATGCTTTGGGTATAACCTGACTTCTCCTCCACCTGATGCTGCCTGGTTTGCTGTGTTCTTCCAGCCTTGTGTTTGTCTACTTTGGATTCTAGCATCTGCAAGCTTTTATTTATCACTATATAACATGATAATACCCAACAAACCAATTATTGCTCTTGGTCATCCTTTGGGATCGAGAGTGACGTCTCCCCTTCCGTTCATTGCATTTTGAGATGACATGGAATACAGGGAGAACTAGCCATTTGGATACAGAACTGGCTCAAAGATAAAAGACAGAGGGTGGCGGTTGAGGGTTGTTTTTCAGACTGGAGGCCTGTGACCAGTGGAGTGCTACAAGGATCGGTGCTGGGTCCTCTAACTTTTGTCATTTACACAAATGATTTGGATGTGAGCATAAGAGGTACAGTTAGTAAGTTTACAGATGACACCAAAATTGGAGGTGTAGTGGACAGCGAAGAGGGTTACCTCAGATTACAACAGGACCTTGACCAGACGGGCCAATGGGCTGAGAATGGCAGATGGATTTAATTCAGATAACTGCGAGGTGCTGCATTTTGGCAAAGCAAATCTTAGCAGGACTTATACACTTAATGGTAAGGTCCTAGGGAGTGTTGCTGAACAAAGGGACCTTGGAGTGCAGGTTCATAGCTCCTTGAAAGTGGAGTCGCAGTGAAGGTGTTTGGTATGCTTTCTTTTATTGGTTAGAGTATTGAGTACAGGAGTTGGGAGGTCATGTTGCGGCTGTACAGGACATTGGTTAGGCCACTGTTGGAATATTGCATGCAATTCTGGTCTCCTTCCTAATGGAAAGATATTGTGAAACTTGAAAGGGTTCAGAAAAGATTTACAAGGATGTTGCCAGGGTTGGAGGATCTGAGCTACAGAGAGAGGCTGAACAGGCTGGGGCTGTTTTCCCTGGAGCGTCGGAGGCTGAGGGATGACCTTATAGAGGTTTACAAAATTATGAGGGGCATGGATAGGATAAATAGACAAAGTCTTTTCCCTGGGGTCGGGGAGTTCAGAACTAGAGGGCATAGGTTTAGGGTGAGAGGGGAAAGATATAAAAGAGACCTAAAGGGCAACTTTTTCATGCAGAGGGTGGTACGTTTGTGGAATGAGCTGCTAGGGGATGTGGTGGAGGCTGGTACAATTGCAAAATTTAAGAGGCATTTGGATGGGTATATGAATAGGAAGGGTTTGGAGGGATATGGGCCGGGTGCTGGTAGGTGGGACTAGATTGGGTTGGGATATCTGGTCGGCATGGACAGATAGGACTGAAGGGTCTGTTTCCATGCTGTACATCTCTATGACTCAATGACTAATGAATTCAACCTACCATTTGTAGACTCAACCAGATAAGGCAGATGCAATTTGAAGGATTGAGTATCTGAGTTGCTTGGGTGCATATCTGTTATTCGGAATTGCTTCCACATGATCCAATTGTAGTCCTATCAAAGTGCCAGTAGCTTCCCGAATGCTCATATCAACATTTTAGGTAGAGTCAGGACAGGGCCTCACAAAACTTAGTAGGCATGTTTGATCTCAAATAATGCTTTGTCCTCCTGGGGGTCTCTTGCTGCATAGTTTGCATAAGGATAGATGTGGCATCAGCCTTGCGTTAGACATGCAAATAAATGAGACTCATCAAACAAAACTGGATTGAGATGATTAACACACTGATATTAGAAATGTTGGTTTGGGAGAGAATGCTGAAATTGCACTGCCAATGAGATTGAAGTATTTTATGAAAACTGTAGCTTTTCTTCAATGCCTTAAGGTGCCTGCTGTACATTGTTCAAGCCTCAAACATATAGGAGTAGAGCAGGAATTACTGTTAGCTGAGAAGCTATGATCTTAGCTCCAGGTTTGAAGTCCCGGACATCAAAGAGTTAAGCAGTTAAGATGATCGCTAAGCATGTACACCAACTGGTTATCCCAGCAACTCTTGCACCCCATGAACAAATATACAAATTTATGAGGGCAGGTTGCGTGGACTAGGCTTGTGGTACTTAAAATGTTGGAGGATTCAAGAGTTCTTTCTAAAAAAAAAACTTATACATGAGATGAAGAGCTGCAGTTAAGACTGACATTCATCTGTAATCCCCAACTGCCTTGTTATAAATTTCTTCTTGAACTGCTGCAGCCCATGTGGTCTATGGGTGATCTGAAGGGTTATACCTGAAATGTCGATTTCTCCACTGGAGATGCTGCCCAGCTGGCTGTGTTCTTCCTTTATCACCTTGTGTCCCCCTTTCCTCCCCATCATCGAGTGGGTGTGGTGAAGGAGTCTAGTGATGCACTAAGTCAAGATGAACTCATATTCAGTTCTGGATCCATGTGGAACTAGTTGATTGAATCCAAAAAGGAGGCAGGCTAAGAAAAACAAGATTAGCTAGACTTGCTATTAATTCAGATACTCATGAAAGAAAAATACCACATATAGACATTTACGAGAAGAGGAGGAACCTGGGTTCTAATGTTCTGTACAGTCAAGTTATCTGATACTCACTCATCATTTTGATAATAAAGAATGAAAGATAAAACACCATAAAACTTTTAATAAGTATGCAAAGAAAGAAGTGGATTCCTTAAAGAGGGGAAATTATCATCTTGAGATATTAACAAACGTTAACTGTGTCACAACCAAGTAAAGACTTCATTATCAGAAGTTTTTAATGAAGGAAACTTTTCTTGTGCACCACTATATTTCATATAATGAATCACTCAAGTTTACTGTGGTTTTGGAATGTGGCTTTATACTATTTCTTCCGAACTCATTCTCACTTCCTCCTTCTAAGTCAATTTTTTAAGTCCTGTGACATTTACTCATCAGGACGTTACAATGTGAAGAGGAAGGGCTTGGAACCCAATTAAACACACTTTCCAGTTTTGAAACTGATCTTTTTACCTGGTTCAGTGTTTTTCTAGCAGTGAAGCAGAATACATTAAATTCTGTTCGTGTAGATATGTATCCTTACTCTGAATACTCCAACAAAGTTTTATAATTTCGGTCCATAATTTGAAATTTCTGATGATTAGCTTGCATTATAAAGTTTAGTGACAAAAATTATTTAATACAATAATGACTATAACTTCAGTGAATTTTAATATCAAAATTTTTCCAAATTTTGTAATTCAATTATGCTTGAGAAACATTTTGTCTTCTAAATCACTGTTATAAGGATGTCTCAATTCTGAAATTTTTGGCTGGGGTGGAATACATGTAATCTCTTGAAATTTTCATAGTTGGAGAGTTGGGAATAACTCCCCAGGAAGATGATAGGGTTTGCGTTTGCCTGTACCTCAGTGAGGTTCCAGACAAGATACCCCAAATCATTAAGCTCTCAGGTGAGGAGTCCTTGTGCACTAATTCCCACCTGTGTTGGCATAGCAACTGTCTGACCAGCAGAAAATCTGCACCATGAGAACGTAATACCCTTCCCAAAGACGTTTAATCAAGATTGCAAGGTAAAATGTAAGGACAAAACTAATCTGCATTCAAGTTTCACCAAGGTGGTTCGCAAACTTGTAAAACTGTGAATTAATAGTATCCAACTGAACTAAAAACTTGAAGACTGGTGAAGGAGGTGCATCACTCCTCAGATCACTATCAGTCTCAAACAGAAATTGGTAACTGACCTAAATTTGGTTTCCTGTAAGCTATCAATAGCAAACCTACAGTTCTTCAAACACAACTTCAAATATCTTGTGTAACGCTAATATGAACAAAGGGATAAAAACCGCAAATGCGACAAGCTTTTTTTAAAAACATAATTCAAGAAAAAGAAATCAGCTTACTACCTTAACTATCAACATGTAGAAAAATGTAAAAAAAATTCTAAAAAAAATCAACACAAAATCCAGAATGTCAAATTTTGATCATTATCATTTGGCAGGTTAGGATATACTGTTGACCAACAAGCAGCTGAAATTTAAACTAAGGACAGATTAATAACTAGCAATTCAATGTGGAGTCACAATGGCACCAAAGAGGGAATCAGTATTCTTAAATACACCTAAAGGCACACAATTTGCGACAGCGTACTTGAAATAATCAGAATTGGTCTAAGAAACACGCACTACCCTTATGCTCAGCTAGTGAAACTTTTGACATCTATCAAAATTTGTTGATTTACTAAAGTATGGGGGTATACCAATTTTTGTATGGACTACTGATCTAGAGTATTGAATGAATAATTTAAGTAATTATAGTTCAAATCCCCAACAAGGTATTTTCAGTAATAATTAAATAGTCACACAAATTTATCAGATAAACCCAATAGCTCATTAATCTACCTAAGTGAAGCACACGTCCATCCTTTCCTATCCTGAAGACATAACTTCCAGATTGATTTTGTTGTGAAAACAGTAACATGATGGAATACCTTATTTTGTTTTGCTGTTTTAGAATCTGTCCTCAATATGCTGTTGGGAAGAGTCACTACAAATCAATTCTTAAGGACTCTCACCATTGTATTGGGTGACATTAGCATCAGGCTAAGAGATGAAGTAGCTATAAAGCAGGCATCCAGGTGATGAGTTGAGCTACTGGCACCAGAAGAATTGTATTCTATCTCAATGGGTAACCTCATCCCTCAAAAGCATTCTGTACCATAATCCCATCAAACCAGATGACCACACATGGTTAAACAGAACTGTAGAACAGCATACTAGAAGCAGCCATCAGCAATACCAGAAGATGAAAACAGACTAAATTTCTGCAGTCCTGCCACATCTAGTTGTGTCTAATGGTGGGCAATTAATAACTGGGGGAGACAGCTCCCAAGTCTCTGAAGAGAGAAAGAGACATCTAGCTTTCCTCAATAGGATAGACCATGGCTAGTCTGTGACTTAACTCAATGAAAAGTCAGAAGTGAGGCCATTTGCTGATTAAACAATATCCACCTTTTTGTTTGGCCTTATAATAATAAAGTAGCTCCTTCTGAAGACCAGACATCCTGGACAACATCTAAATGACTGAAAAATAGTAAGTAACATCTGTGCCTCAGTAGTACTAAGCAATAAACATCTTCAACAGGAAACCTAACCATTTTCCACTGACATTCAATGGCTTTACTACTGCCAAACTATCACGATGGTTGCTACTGGCCAGAATCTCAACTGATACACTCACATATGTGCTGTAGTTTTTAGATTGACTCAGATGTTGGATTTTCTGTAGTGAGTGACTAATCTCCTGACTATACAAAACCTCTCCAACATGTCCAAAGTCAGTTGTTTGACTGAGCATTCTCTTTTGTTTGAATAACATCGAGGAAAAAGCAGTTTGTTTGACCCACCAGCTTGAACATCCACAGCAGCCTACTGTGGTCACAGCATGTACTGTCCACAGAATGCACTGCAGCTAGTGCATTTTCAACCACACATTCCAAATCCGCCGTTAAGAATAACACATGCAGCATTTTTGTTTCAAGTCACACACCATTCTGATGTGGAAATCTAATCCCATTCTTTACCTTTCATTGGTTGAAAATGTTGGAACTTCTTACTTAACAGCGAGGTGGGTGTATCTACATCATATGGAGAATTAGAAGCTGGGTCATTATCACCTTCTTGGTCAAACAAGGCACATGCAGGAAATACCAGCCCCATGATACCTATGTTCCAAAGATATATTCTTATTTATTTTAATTTGAAGTGTATGTTTGCCTCAACTAAGGTTAGACGTGGTCTGTTCCCCCTTACAAATGTCAACTTGCAGATTTGACACTGTAATTCTCCTCCCTTCTTTCTTTCCCAAAGACTCACGCAACAGCACTGCTAGTCTTGAGAAGGAGCAGAAGAGGGGAAATCACAAACAAATCCAAGCCTACCTCCACTCAGTATTCACATTTGCAAATCTATCTGACAGGAATCACCACAACAATGGAAGCAGAGACCTGGCTGATCCTTTCTCCCTTCTTTTGTCATAAGGCAGTGGAACTTTAGAAACCAAATGCTGTATACCCACTGAAATTAAGCACTTAAGTAGTTACTAGAAATTCAATAGGGAGATGCACCGTGTAAAGATAAACAGCATAATCCTATCAGATCACTGGGCTGCTCTTCTCTCATGAGCTAGTGGTGGTTTAACCTGAGGATTGCCCTGCCTCAGGTGAGGGGAGAGGTTGAAAAGGAGGAAAATCCTTCAGGGTCTTTCATGAGAGTCCTCAGCTAATATAAGAATTGAACCAGCCATCCAGCCAACTGAGCTGACCGACATCAAGGCACCATTAATGTAGCAATCTACTGCAGCACAAGCAAGCAGAAATTGGGCAATGTTGCATTATGCTCAGTAATATGCTGTTTTTACTTATTAAATGCTGGAGATGCTTAATGTGTTTGTTAAATGTAGAGATATTAAAACACTTTAAAATGTAGTCACTTTTGCAAACGTGGCAGAGGCTTAAAATTTCAGAACTGAAATTAACAGACTGAAATGTTTTAAATAAAATATTGGTCCCTGGTTTCCATCAAAACATGTTATACAATGGATATTACATTTGTTATCATGACTAAAAGATGCTTTATGTGTGCCAAAAACCCTTTTCCAGAAACCATCCAACCATAGGATAACCAGAGTAACATCAAATCAAAAACACACCAATTTTATTTAAACATAGGTTTATGCTTTGGAACTTATTCTCTCCAATTCTTGGAGCATAAACACTAACCAGAAGTTGTCTCAATTTCCCATGATATGCAACAGGATACAGCCTACGTTCAGAGATGTTATCAGCACTGGTTAACCTCAAAGTGGTCTGGAAAGGAGCCGGCATTGAAGCCAAATTCATGAATTTGATGAGCTGACCTTAGATTGCTAGACTGCAGTATCTTACAAAACATAATTTTTGTTTCTAGTTATACAGACACATACTCACCACAGACACAGCATTTTTCGCTTTAATGCATGTACTTTAAAAGTCTTCAGTCAATTGCAAAAGAGCCAATGACATTTTTGTTAAAAAGAAATGCTCCATGACTCCAACATGTACATGATTTCCGCATGATCCTCTTTCTGCCACATTCATTAAAGTTAGAAGCCACATAGGTTAGATTCTGACATTGCCTAGCAGATGTACAAATTATATCTGTATAATCCATCGCTCTTCATGTAGACTGTTACAACGACCACACTTCTGAAGTCAGGGATTTGTTTTTGAGGGGGAAGGGGATTGCAGCTGATCTGCAAAATGAACTTTGAGGACTGTGCACTGTCTTTCTGCCAGTTGTTTTCCCAGCTGCTAAATGACAAGAGTGCTTCAAACACGTTGAAGTTCTCTTGAGGCACAGCAATGTTGTCATTAATGACTGGAAAGAACTTCTTAGTAACCAAAGTAAAGACAACTTCTCCATTGAGCTTAAAGCCACAACATTGTAACAATGAGGTACAGTGACAGCAGAAAAAGAAAGCAAAAAAAAAGCAAATCCTGCACACCACATCCCACTTCCTGATTGGACATCCTGCCCACGTACTCAAAGATCTGAGAGTTGAGAATTAGTCTGTTTAGTCACAAACAATGCAAAGAAGTATCCTTGAATCAAAAGACAGCTGACTAGAAATTGTATAGCATATATCCATAAAATGCCCAAATTATTTGCTGTATATCTATATCGAAAATCGATGCTATTAGACAAGTACTTTAGGCATTCCTGTTCCCTACCTTTTGCCTATGGTCAATCTCCTGCTTTGCATGCAAATATACAGGGTTATTTCTGGCCTGGGGAATCACTTTTTTTCCCCCCCAAAGGAATGTTTTTGTGTTATGACAAATGAACTGTTTTAACAAATTGTGAAAATAGAACTGATGACCAGGTGCAAGAGATTGAGGAAAATTACACCTAACTACGTTAAGAAAAATCAGAAGCAAGGTGGTTTTTATGCTCATGGTTTCCCCAGAACATTAATCAACTCTGTTTTCATTTCTCATTCTGCTCAATTATTTTTAGAATTGCTGGAGGCAAAGTGAAACAAAGAAACATTACCTAGCAAAACTACCGGCCTCAAGATTGACAGATATTTCAGTGCTGCATCCAAAAATAGCAATGGACTAATTTTTCATGCGTGGATGAATATCTGAGATGGCAGTTCCGCACAAAATGTTAAGACATTCAACATGAAAAAATAAATCAAGGTATGTTATACAATATAACCACCTATTATTACATGCCAAATTCATCAGCAGTGAAAACCAAGGCTAAGTATTAAAAGTTAACTGTTATATTTTGACAAACCAATTACAGTGTAAATAGTGAAAACAAAATACACAAGTAATAATTTTGAACACAGTTCTCTAGTTCTGAGAGCTCATGAATCAGAAGTCTGTTACCTGGTTCAACAACAAAGTTTTGCATTTGCCTCAGAAAGATCTAACTTACTTTACTCCCACTTCTCTGCTCCTCTATGATGAACATCGAAATACATAAATAATATTAACCCATTTCTTTGAATATTTATTACATGGTGGAAAATAACAACATTTAAACAATGTACAGAAAGCCGTAGCAGAAAATATGCCAATTTGCTCATGCTAATGTTAGTGCATTTCTTTGCACGAGATTCTTATTTAATTACATGCTAGTGTTCACTCATAATTATCAAATTCCCTTTTGCAAGAAAGAGAATGCTCAAGAAACTCAGCAGGTCTGGCAAAATCTGTGGAAAGAAAGCAGAATTAATGCCTCTAAGTCTGGTGTGACTCTACCTCAGAACTCCAGTGCCCACTCCCTGGGACACATGTAAAGCGAAGATGTGTGCAATCTTTTTTCTTACCTTCATCAGGCATTTTCTTAAAATCACCATTTCTCTTTGAAGAGCAACTTCTAATAGATCTACAATTATATTTGATATTTTGCAATCCCAGAATTCTGATTTGCTGTGTTGGTATATATCAATGATTTAGACTTAAAATTTGGGAGGCATGACTGAGACATTTGCAGACAACAAAAAAATTTGTCAAGCAGTGAAGAATTGACTGTTGACTGCAGGATGATATTGATTGTTTGGATGAGTGGGCGGAATAATGGAAACAAAATTCAATCCAGCTAACTGAGAGGTTATGCATTTGGGGAGGAAAAACAAAGCAAGAGAATACACAATAAATAGGAATGATTTGAATAACCTGGTGTTGTGTGATTTTTAACAATAAATAGGAAGGTATTGAGAGGGATAGAGGAAGTGAGACATCTGTGAGTGCATGTCCACAGGTGCCTGAGGTTAACAGGAGACATAGGGAAGATGGTAATGATGGCACATGGGATGTTTTTCTTTATTTGGTGAGGGATTGAATCCAAGAACAGGGGCCTAATGCTGGAACCATCTAAGGCACTGGTTAAGTCACAGCTGGAGTTTGATGCGTAGTTCTCCTCACCACATTACAGAAGGGATATCATTGCTCTAGAGTAAGTAAACAGGAGGTTTACAAGAATGTTGCCAGGACTTAGGTCAATTACCAGGGTGCGCAGACTCTAAGATGATCAGCAGGAGTAGAGGAGACGAGGAAAAGATTTTCCACCTGGATGGTGGTGGATGTCTGGAATTCACTGCCAACGTCTTTGTAAGGAATCTAGATCTACAGCTGAATGATTGGATCCTGCAGGTCTACCAACCAGATGCTAGGAAGTGAATACAGAATAGCCAGCTAGTTTATTCAGCCACTGCAGACAAAATGGGCTGGAAGGCCTCTTTCTGTGTAGTATTTTTTCTATATTTATCAAATGCATATAATTTTACAAAATGCAGTTACTAAATAACTCTTGCCTTCAATCATTGCCCAGGATGAGCTTATTTCTTTCACCTCTTTAGTGATTCTACTGTACCTTATCATTTTACTGTAAATTTACCATTTTATTGGACAATTTATCTCTTTTTCTCTCATATTTCCTTAGTCTTTTAAATCTTCCTTTCTGTAGGCCTGTCTACACACCACATACCTACATGCCTTTGTCAAGATTCACATTTGATCCCTTTTCGTTGAAGGAATGGTCTTCAACACAATCACTTTGTCTTTGCTGGAAATCGCCTGATATGTACCCTTGGCAGCTCTGGTTTAAGTATTTTCTATTGCTAATCTACATTTCCCGTCACCACGGTTTCTTTCTATTTGATCTGGGTAAGGCTTTCTTTTAAGCTTACTCATACTCACTTTTCTTAAGTTGGTCAAATATCCTTAAAGAAAACCTCCCCCATTCCACTATTTCCGTCATCAAAATCTGTTATCTCACAACTCAAACTTTGTTCATGTTCAATTACTATCACCTAATGTTGCTATCCTGTTCTCTCTCCCTATTCAAAAAAATTAAAGTTTTAACTAACAATTCAAACTTATCTCCCATCAAGTTTCACATACTGCTATTACATCACTTCCTATTTTAACCTATGATTCTAATTCCTATTTCAGCTTCTTATAAGCTATGCATCAAAATATTTTTATTTTAATCAAAGAATGGTTTAGCAGTTTTCTCCCCCATCTCTTTTCCACACCTGATTCCTTTTTTTTAAAAAATGTCCTGTTCAACTTCTTTCAGCCTTTCTACTGCCCAGACTACCAAAGAATTACTTTCTCTTCCAAGGTAACTAAATCTATGGTACCATGTCTTCGCTCAAACAGGTAGTATTTTAGGTTCAACCTCCAGTGAAAAATGTAGGCTAATGTGTCATGTGAAATTTTTAAATTTATTATGCAACTGCAAGTTCATATTACTGTGAAGAGATTGCATTTCCTTCAAAGGAACAAGGAATATGATACTGAATATATGCAATCTTACGTTATTTTTAATTCTCCACATGTATACAAACACACAGTTCAATGACTACCCATAAAATCTGAAGTTTTTTGCAGTGCTATAGCACCAAATTCACCATGAGTCAAAGGTGAACCTATTTCCAAGTCAGATATTACATTTCCCAAACAGCAGTAAAAGGAGTTAGTGTGAAAATGGGGATGTAGAATAAACAAAACTAGCCAAATTCTTGCTCTGAATTACAATCAAGTAATTCCTGCTTGGCTCAACTGTGGTGCTCTCTCTGTAATGAGATAGCTAGCTTTTAATTTCCTGCCATTTGACATACACAAATAATATCCATCTGGCAAAGGTAGCTAAAGGTGATTGAAGAATTATGTTGCAGAAAGAACTTGTCAGTTACTCCACTTTTTGTAAAATAAGTGATTTTAGATTCAATTCTAGGAACAGAGATACAAACATACATTGATCTTGCAAAAACGCAGCTATATGTAGCTAGCACTAACAACTATTGGTAAAATCGCCATAGTCTCAGTGGTCCATAGGGCTATTCTCTCATGTGAGAGAGGGAGAGTGAGAGAGAGGTCGAGAGGGAGACACACCTCAGGTGAGGAGTGAGATTGAGAAGGCAGGACCTTCAATAGCAACCTCAGCCAGTATGAGAATTGAATCCACACTGTTGATGTCACCCTGCATCGCATACTAGCCATCCAGCTAACAAAGCTAACTGAACCCCCAGATAGCACTAGCCCCCTGCTCAATTTACACAGATCAATTGGGAAACTAGCTCTTTACAAAATTAAATTAGGGCATCCCAGTAACAGTGTTGGCAAATCAAGCAACTTAACTTATACTGGTTCATTGAGTTTGGTCAAATGAAGAAAGGTTGTTCTACTTTTGTAAAGCAACAACTTTATTCATCATTTCAGCAGAAACGTACTGCCTGGCCTGCTGTGCTGTTCCAGCAATAAAGTTTCAACTTTGATCTCCAGCATCTGCAGACCTCACTTTCTCCTACTTTTGTAAAGCAACAACTTTATTCATCATTTCAGCAGAAACGTAATAGAAAGGGAATAAACAGTCCTTTTCAACAGTAATTTCAGTTTACATCTGCTAAACGTATGAAGGATAATGTCGAACTAGAATATACTTATTCCTCTCCAATGCTTTGTATACTTGCAATCTGTTAAAGAGTGCATCAAGTAGTTTCAACTTAGAAACTATATTGGTTTTTCAATGGTGATATTTAATATACAACTGGAAATAATAATTCAGAAATGAGCTAATTTTAAATGATTTTCAACTTCTGGGTAGTATTCCTCAAGTGCTTTAAGTAAAAAAAAATTAAAATCGATGTACCTTACAATTCGTTAAAGTTGATGGGACCTTAAAAAAAAGAGCTAAAGAATGTATGAGAGTAGTTAGCCTATACATTTTCAGTGTTTATCAGTGTTCTAACTTTTACAAGTTGGACTGAGTTTGGAAACCCGATTCCTAACTCGGTGATTGGCAGAACACCACAGAAAATGGAGTTCAGCTGCAGCCATGTATGATCACAGGTTCAGAAATTGATTTCTAATGTGAAAGAAATGTTTTGTTTTCAAAATTGGGTAATACGAAGAGTGCTTGCATCCAAACATCACTAATGTATCTGCCCCATCCTTCTATTCCACATAGTACTACACCAATGGCTCTACAGACAATTGCACAATGATGATGAACCACACTGCATGAGAATTTAGAATGTATTTCACCTGTGGAAACCCAGGATAGGCAATTAGTCTAAGTGACTGTGTATTTGAGGTAAGGGGAGGGTAAAGAGAAGGGGCAAGATTAAGCTTACTTCTTGACTGATCTCTGTCATCCTGGTTAGTGTAAGTGTGCAAATACAATCGAACCAAATACATGTATAACCTCAACAGCTCATCAACACATGTTGTCCTGCCTCAGATGGGAATATGACCAGACTGGTAAAGTGTCAGTGTTACAGCAGCTTGCAAACAATTCAAAATTAGTAGATGCAAACAGAAAAATAACAGATACATAAAGCTCTAAGTCACAAGAGAAAATGCAGCATAGCTGTGGTGGGAATTTTGTATGTGCAGATCTAAAATTACAGTAATTATAAAACGATCACTGATCCAAGAAGCAGAAAACCCCACCCATAAACACAGAGCTGGTTCCTTCATATAAAACTGGTCCAGGCATGTAAGGAAACAAAGTCAGCCAAATACTTATATAAATAAACCTGGTTGCCCAGCTTGGTGTAGAAGCTAACCTTTCACTTCCAGATAATATTCTTTTGCTTAATATGTAGAAAATTGCAAATTTTAAACCTTATAAAAATGCAATCAACAAAAGACATTGAATTAACGTTTTTAAAATGTTTAATTTCATAGTGTAACTGCAATTTGAGCACAACATTTAAATATCTCATGTCTGCAAACTGATCAAGATGACTGGGAATGTAATGAAAAGTAGATCACAATGGTATTGACAATGGGTTAGTTAGTCAGAAACCTAGGCTAATGTTCAAGTCTTGAACTGCAGACAGTGAAACCTGAGTTCAATTAATCCAAATGGAATTAAAAGCTTGTCTAATGATACCCATAAAATCACTGTTGATTCTCAAGAACTCAGCTGGTTCACTACTTTAGAGAAAGAAAAGTTCCCATCCTCATCTGGTCTGACCTACATGTAACTAGCTCTCCAGTAATATGGACAATTCTGAAATGTTGTCTGTTAATAGAACTAGATGACCTTCCAGCATTGATTGAGGCACTGGAAACACTAACAGCACACACAGCTTGACAACTCAGCAAAGTTCTCGTTAACATCTGTTCCAACAGTGGACAATGTGTCCCACAGGCTAGGCAAGCAAATGCCTGACAGTCATACTCATAATTTGATGAGTATGACTGTCAGGCTTTTGCCTGCCTAGCCTGTGGGACACACCACCTCTTTACAATGTGCAAGAGGTGGTGATACACAGATTCAGGATGGAGATGTTCTGAGTAATCCTCAATAATGGCTCCACGTTCCCACAACCATCTCCTTCTATAATAGTATTTTTGATTTGGATACTACTGAAGTATGTCATCCCCTACCTTACCACTACTTTTTAAGAGGCTGATAGATTACGTTTTCCGCCCTGTGCTGTTTTGTTGGCTCCATCCAGACTGATTCTCCTTCCATATTTTTCAGCCGATATTTTTCCTTTCCGACTAGTGTACAGATTTTATCCTTTACTAACATATCCTTATTCTTAAGATCATTTCTCAGGAGAATTCAGCAAGATCTAAGTCCATGACACCATAACAAACTCACCTGCATAGGGTAGTGGTAGTGGGCGATTCATCAAGAGTGATACAGGATTCTACCTTAAAGAAGACAGACAGATTTGCTGTGACACTAAAATGGTATGTTTCCTCTCTGCTGCCAGGGTGAAGAATGTCACTAAGCAACTGTATGACATTCTGAAAGGGGAAGGTGAACAGCCTTGGTGGCATGGTGTAAAGTTAACAATATCTCCCTCAACATCAGCAAAATGAAAGAGCTGATCATTGACTTCAGGAGGCAAGGTGGAGGGCATACCTCTGTCCACACCAAGTACAACACACAGGCCAATTTCATTGCCTTCATTTATACTTTCCGTTGCCTCGGAGAGGCAGCCAACATTATCAATGACCCTCCCGACCGGTTATAGTCCCTTCCAATCTCTGTCATTGGGCAGAAGATACAAAAGCTTAAACATGCACTGATTCAAGAACAGCTGTTATTAGACTTCTGAATGGACCTCTCAAATTTTAAATTTAAATTTTGATCTCACTTGCTCTGTTCTATTACCCTAATGCACTTTGTATGATATGATCTTCTTGTACCATATACAAACAGAATCAATCCTTTTCACTGTACATGCAACAATAATAAATCAAATCAAACACAGAGCCAGAGGACAGAGAATCATAGAATCCCTACAGTGTGGAAGCAGGTCATTTGGCCCACCCAGTCAACACCAACCCTACCCTAACCATGGAACTCTGCATTTACTATGGCTAATGCACCTAGCCTGTACATCCCTGGACACTCGGGGCAATTTCAGCATGGCCAATCTATCTAACTTACACACCTTTGGACTGTGGGAGGAAACTGGAGCACCCAAGAGGAACCCATGCAGACATGGAGAGAATATGCAAAGTCTATTCAGACAGTAGCACGAGGGTAGAATCGAACCTGGACCCCGGCAATGTGTAACAGTAGTGCTTACCACTGAGCCACCATGCCACCCATAAATGGTCCATGTAGGTACCTTTTTTTTGGTTAAGTTAAAAGAAAAGGCTGAAGTCCTGCAAAAAGAATATGCATTATAAAGTAGGATGTCAAAGATAGTAATCTCAGGATTACTCCCAATGGCATGCGTGAGCAAGATCAGGAATAGGAGAGCAGTCTCGATGAAAATATGGCTGTAAAAGATACATGCTACTGAAGTAGTGCAACAAAGGTTTACTCCTGATTGATTCCAGCGATGGCAGGATTGTCGGATGAGAAGTACAATCAACGAAGTCTACACTCACAGGAATTTAGAAGAATTAGAGGGAAGCTCAACAAATGTATAAAATTCATGTAAAGGTGGACAGAATGGATGCAGAGATGCTGTTTACCGTGTCTGAAGGGACATCTAGAACAGGAAATTACTGTCACAGGATACACAGTATGCTATTTAGCACTCAAGATAAAGAGACACTTCTTCAATCAGTTAAAAATCACACAACACCAATCTTGGTCATCACCAAACCTGATGAAGGGCTTTTGCCCGAAATGTCGCTTTTCCTGCTCGTCGGATGCTGCCTGACCTGCTGTGCTTTTCTAGCACCACTCTAATCTAAAATCATTTAGCAGGCCATCTAACATTAGGTGGTTATCCTGACAGCACAACTGAAGTTCCAAACAAAAAATACATCTTTGCCGAGGCAGCCATATTTGGAAGGTGGATCAATTTTATGAGAAAGCTCTATATACATTACTCACCAGTACAAAAGTACTGGAAGACTGCTCTGAGGGAAATAATCCTACACAGCCAGAATCAACAAGCATCAGGTAAACCAACATTCACACGTGATCTATTCATAGTGAGGTTTCTTTCACAAAGGCTATAATCATAAGAAAATCTCTGTGCTGGAAGCCCACAGCATTTTACTTCGACATCAACAAATGACAAGTGAGGAATTGCAAAGTGTGCGCTGATGAAAATGCTCTGCAAATTCAAAATTAAAAAGCAACGTCTTCTTGTCATCAATGGACTGTGATCTAAAGTTTAGTTCCTGTTTCATACTGTCACGTCAAACAGTGAATAAATATAGTGAGCAAAACTAAATCAGAGACAAAAAAAAACTGCAGATGCTGGAATCCAAGGTAGATAAACAGGAGGCTGGAAGAACACAGCAAGCCGAGCAGCATCAGGTGGAGAAGTCGACGTTTTGGGTGTAGCCCTTCTTCAGAACTGCCTGTATTCATCTATCCCCACATCATCACCCTGCCACCACCCCCTCTACTCCCTTTACCAGCAGCTCCCCTTACATCCACCCCCCAGTCCTGAAGAAGAGTTACACTTGAAGCAAATCTAGGTCAGCAATACTGAACGTCACATCAAATCAGTGGTGGCACAGCAGTTAGCAGCCTTGAATGACTGACTATGTGCAATTTCTGCCAGATCCTCTGGTTTCCTCCCATGGCCCATAGATATGCAGGTGAGGTGGATTGGTCTGGATGTTCTGCAGATGGTATAGACTCAATGGGCCACATGACCTCTGTCTGCATTGTAGAGATTCTATGAACACATTCACAACTATATATCAAGGGAAAAAAGGCAAAACATTTGGAGCAGTAAACTACAGTTAGCAGAAAGTATTTTTCAGAGCACAGCTGGACATATTTCACATCACAAACTATATTTAAACCTTCCTCGGTAAACCTTCCTACTCTGGCTTTGTCAGTTTAAATCATTGGCCAGCTACTTGCATCACAATGACACGTGCTAATTTCGGTAGAAGATGATGCAAAATAAATGTGCAAAATTCAATAAGTGTGCTTTGTATGTCAAAAATTTACTTAACATGTAACACCATTCAATGATCAAAGCATTCACAATGACTATTAAACATGCACCCAGATTACTTTTTGTGCTACCATTTCAACAACAAAAGCACCAAACTATAAGTACGTTTATTACAGCAGGATACAAGTGTATGCATATTGATCACACATCCATAGTTAGTACCTTTTACGAGTCAAAATACGCAATTAGCCACATCTAAATTCCCAACTAACATGTGGTTAATGTATTAGAAAACAACAGCGTGCATCGTTCCCTAAACATAAAAGTAAACAGGCAGCTTGCTCTATATTGAATGGTAACACACAAAAATCGCCAACGTGCCTCAAGAAATGCTTGAGGGAGAAGGGATAATTCTGCATTGATAACCAGGAGTTCCAAATCAGAGAATTATAGAAGCAATTTTACAACATAAGAGTGAAGTAAACCTACATTTTGAAATTAAACCGTTTAATCAAATAATGTCAACTAAAATTTAATTAGCAAAATCCCCAGGATGGCAACAACTTTTATTTATACAATATATTTAATATAATAAAACCTTGAAAGACAGCAGAAAAAGTATAAAGCAAAATTAGACACACATTAATGACAAATTAAAATTACATAACTAGCAAAGGAACCAAAAATGAATGCGTAGGAAAGAGACCTTGGTACTACACAGAGATAGCACCATATTTATTCATAACTTGCAGGAGTAAAACACAAATTGAACAGCCGTAATATTGTTCTTCAAAAGCCTTTATCCATGTGAATATCATAAGAAACACTTTTCATATTCTCTTTTGCATACTATATTCAGCAGATGACAGAATAAGTTGCTTAACATATCCATTTTTCAGGACTACTACTGAGATGTGAGAATGTGGATGATCATGGTTCCACTATAACTTACTTCTGAAAATAGTTTACTGGTCTTCTGAGACATTATCATAACCTAATTAAAACACACTAGTAACAGAAACAAAATGCAGAGGTTTTCACAATTACAATCATTGATTGGGAACAAAATATCTCATGAAGCATCAACTTTGATTAATTGGTAGCACTCACACCTCACAATTTAAAGAATACCAGTTCAAGTCACGTTACCCTACAAATACACTGATGCAATTTTAATGGGGTCAGTTTCTTGATCAAGTTTAGTATATTTGTTTGACTGGAGAATATGATATCTCATGGCCTGACTTAAACAAGACCATGGAGTTCTTCTGATATCCTGACCTACAAATCTCTCAAATACCATGGAAAACAGATTATCCAGCAGTTCACTTATGTTTGTGCAACCTAAATGTGCCCTAACTGGCTGCTATGTGACTGATTGCTCACTGTAAAGGCAAGATCTTCCCAATAAATACTGATACCTATATATATAATTTCTGCAATAAAAGCTGTTTAACAGTTGGAAAGGTAGCATTCCTAATGTTTCCTAAACCTTCAGCCCCAATTTGCTCAACTCTATTTTTATCAAGATAACCTAATAGATAGAATCTGAGTCACATCAATATATAAAAATAGAAACAACGGTAACTTAAGTGACATACTCAAAGTACAGCTTTGATACGGTAATCCATTACTTGTTGCATTATATTGGATTTAATTCAAAACATTTAAGGAATTCAGGAAAATATGATCCAACGTAAAGACCACTTGGCACATGTTTTAAGTGAAGTTTCACACTACCACCTGTAGGGATATATATTTATGATTTAATATCACAAAGAACATGAACATTGGGAGCATTTATTTGAGCCTACTCCATCATTAGCTAAGATCATGGTTCATCTTATTGTCGTTTCAACTTCGTCTCTTGCCTGTCTCCGATAACGCTTCGATTGCCTTGTCAAACATCTATCTAACTCAATGTGTCTCAGTTCAATTATTTAATATATTAATGTGGAAGTGCCGGTGTTGGACTGGAGTGGATAAAGTCAAAAATCATATGACACCGGGTTATAGTCCAACAGATTCATTTGAAACCGCAAGCTTTCAAAGTCCCTGTTTGTTCCTCAGGCAGCTGCTAAGCCAGACATATGACTATCTTAAGCACAATAAATTTATAATTTCAGGGACACCAAGATCAGAGGTCTTTAACAAGGTACTGGCTGGCCAATTTAGCAGACATGCAGGAGGACACTGTACTATCGGTTGATCAGATGGGAAGACATATTATTAGCACCACTTGGTGGCAGTGTCTTCTTGGTATCTCCCAAGACTAGTAAGATAATAAGTTAGAAAGTGACTAAATACATGGTGGTGTCCCATTTTTATCTCTTATCCCACAGGGAAAAGATTCTACCTAAATCTCTAACTAGCTGTCTTAAGCTTGTACAAGAGCAAAGTTGTATACTATAACAGAAAAATGGTATTGATGAAAGGTCATTGATCTGAAACATTAACAAACAGTTCCTCTCTCTCCAATTGTGGTCAGATCTGAGTATTCCAGTGGTTTGTTTTCAGCTTCAAGTTGCATTGATAAACCTTTTGAAACAAGCCGAATATATGTCTAGTGGCTGTTACAGGCAACAACATGGATGGAAACAACCATCTATTTCAGGGACATGACCACCTTCTGTTCTCACTATGGAGAGGTGATGGCTTAGTGTATTATTGCTAGTCTTTTAGCCCAGCGACCCAGGTAATATTCTTGGAACCTTGGTTCAAATCCCGCCATGGCAGATTATGGAATTTGAATTCAATAGAACTCTGGAATTGAATTGACAAAGATGACCACTGTCAATTGTCAGGAAAAACCCATCTAGCTCACTAATGTCCTTTAGGGAAGGAAACTGCTATCCATATGTGGTCTGGCCTCCATTTGATTCCAGACCCATAGGAATGAGGTTGATTCTTAACTAATTAGTCAGGGATGGGCAATAAATACTGGCTGAGCCTGCAATACCTACAGCCTGTGAGTGAAATAAAAAAAAATAAGAGTAGGAGCAGAAGTACACCAGTTCATTGAGTCCGCTCCTCCATTCAATGAAATCTTGGCTGATCTGATAATCCAATTTTACTGCTTTATTCACATAAAATCATTAAGGGAATCAAGAGTTAAGTCTAAAATCTACTGAACTGTGGATGCTGAACATCAGAAAGAAGAATAGAAATTGCTGGAAACAAGCAACTGCATCTGTGGAGAGAAATCAGATCAGATTTCAGATAACATTTCAGATCCAGTAACCCTTTTTCATAACTGATGGTAGCTAGGAAAAGGTTAGTATTTATGCAGAAGATGGGGAGGGGGCAGTGGGAGGAATAAACAGTAGGTGGAGATAGAGAGAGAAAAACATTTGGACAAACAAAGGACTGGTAAAGGTCAGTCTGGAAGAATGAATAGCTGCTCATGGGGTCTATTGGTAGCTGACAACAGGTTGTTTGTGGTAACAGTCCATGTGATGACCTTCTCCCATGTCCGTACCTCAACCCCACACTAGGTGCGAACAAACAAGTGAACAATCTCTAGACTGCATCCAATGGTGGTACAGCTTTCCTTGGATAAGGTGATTGAAACTGTTCACAGTATTCCAGCTGTGGTCTGACCAGTGCCTTGAATAGTTTTGGCAAGGCATCCTTATTTTCATGCTCCACTCCCTTTTAAATGAAGGTTAATATTTCATTGCCTTTCCCAATATCTGCTGCACTTGGGTGCTAACTTCTTGCAATACATATACTGGGACCTCATAACACTGTAATACAGCTTTCTCCATTTAAACAACATACATCTTTTCTATTCTTCCTGACATAGTGCACAACCTCACATTTTCTTACTTTATTCCATCTTAGGTCCACACGGTGGCTCAGTGGTTAGCACTGCTGCCACACAGCACCAGGGACCCAAGATCAATTCCACCCTTGGTGGATTGTGCGTGTGGAGTTTGCACATTTCCCTCACATGTGGTCCATATGGGTTTCCTCCGGGTGCTCCAGTTTCCTCCCATAGTCCAAAGATGTACAGGTTAGATGGATTGGTCATTCTGAAGTGTCAATAGTGTCCAGGGATCTGTAGGCTTAGTGGATTAGCCATGGGAATTTGAGGTATAGGGTAGGGGTTGGATTTGGGTGGGATGTTCTTTGGATGTTCGGTGTGGACCCAATTGTCCAAATGGCCTTCTTCCACACTGTACAGATGCTATGATTTGCCATGTTTTTGCCCATGCAACATGCCTGCATTCCTCTAAATCCTCGTGTTATCTTCACTGATTGCCTTGCCTATGTTTGTGTCATCAGCAAATTTGGTTACAGTATATTCACTTTTCTCAAGTAATTAACATATTGCAAGTAATTGTGGCCCTAGCATTCTGTGGGACTCCTCTAGTTACAGATTTCCATCTTGAAAATGCCCCCTTTTTCTCAACTCTTCTGTTAGCCAATCCTTTATCCAAGCTAATGTCCTAACTTCAACACCATGGGCTTTCATTTTATTAAATAGCCATATGTGTGGAACCTTATGAATGCCATTTGGAAGTCCAAGCATATTACATCCACTGGTTATCCTTTACCTACCAGGTCTGCTACCTCCCTCACATAATAAATTCTGCAATTAATTGGTCAGACATAATTTACCCTCATGAAGCCATGTTGACTCTGTTTAATTATGTGGTTTATCCTTTAGAATAGATTGTTAATATTTTTCCAATGACCAATATTAAGCTAACTGGTCTATAGTTAGATATCTTTTGTCTCTCTCCCTTTTTGAATGAGGGTGATAACATTGGCAGTTTCCATAACCTCTGGGCTTTTCCAGAATCGAAGGATTCCTGGAAAATTACTATCCATGAATTGGTTATCTCTGTATCTACTTCCTTTAAAATCCTTGGATGCAACCCATCCAGTCAAACGGACCAGCTTTTAGCCCCAAAACTATAACAGGAGAAAACATACTAGGGAAAGTAATTATTTAAATTGCCCTGTTCTCTAAGGGGCTTATGATCACTGTTACCACTTTCTTCTTTCTCATATATTTAACAAAGTTCTTGTTCGCTGTTGTTATTATGTGCTAGTTTGCCCTCCTATTCTTTATTGTCTGTTTGGTCACCTTTTGTTGGTTTTTAAAACTTTGTTAATCTTCTGATTTACCAGTAGCCTTTGCCACATTGGATTTTTTTTCTTTCAATTTGATACTGACCTTAACTCCTCTTGTTATCAAGGGTCAGTTCCTGGAACCCTTCTTCCACACTGGGATACATCTTTGTTTGAGTCACTATTTTTCTTTTAAGATTTCAGCAATTGGTAATAAACCAGTCTGCTAAACTCCTTTCCTGGTGCACTCCAGCCAATTCTCCTCTCATTCCCATGTACAGTAATTATCCTTAGCACAGTTGGTTCTTACTCGAGCTTCTAGTCTCAAACTGAATGCTAAATTCTATCATGCGAAAGGTATCATTCCCTAGATCTTTTATTGAAGTAATATATTAAACCTGCCTTAAATATACACTACCAGGTCCAAAACAGCTTAGATTCAGATCTAATCCCTGGTTGGATTTACTCATTATTCTAGGGAACTATCCCAAATATACTTTATGAATTCTCCCTGGTAGCTGCCTGTGCCAGTTTGATTTTTCTAATCTATGAAGATTAAAGTCACCCATAATTAACATACTTTTAAGATAACCTCATTATCTTCTCATTTATTCTCTGTCTTACAGAATATTTACTTTTGGGGGACAATAGTCACCTCCCACCAATAACTTCATCTCTCTGTTACGTCTTACCTCCACCTACATGGATCCTACATCATTTGAACCAAGATCATTTTTTGCTAACATACTAATTCTATCTCGCACTTACAAAGCAACTCCACCATTCTACCCCTCCTGTCTGTTGTTTTGAAAGGTTACGTACTTCTGAAAATTTAGTTCCCAGCTTCGATCTCCTTGTAGCTAGGTCTCCATAATGGTTAAGTTAAAAAGCCATTAATTTTAACGTTTTTAACCTTTTGTTTCACCTTTGTCCCTGTTTACTTTTCATGCATGCATATTCTGTCTTTTCCTATGTACTTGGTCTGTCATTGTCAAAATAGTTGCTGTGCAATTGTGCCTTTTGTTTTTGATTTGCAAGCCTATGTTTCATTCTCTAGTTTAAAGCCTGCACTAAGCCAGACATTGATTTGAAGGGCACTGCTCCCAGCACAGTTCAAATGAAGCCCATCTGATCAGTACAGCTCTATTTTACCCTAGCACTAGTGCCAGTGTCCCATGAACTGAAACCCATTCCTCCTACACAAAACTTTAAACCATGCATATAACTTCTTAACGTCATTTACCCTATGCCAATTTGTGAGTGGCCAGGTAACAATCATGAGATAATCATTTTGGAGCTCCTGCATTTTAGTTTAGACCCTAACTGTTCAGAATCTTTCAGTGGAATCTTATTTCCAGTCCTATCAATGTCATTACTGTTAACTTGGATGGTAAGAACTTGATTGTTCCCTCCCGTTCCGAAGTTCCTCACCAGTCCAAAGGAGATGTCATTAGCCCTGTCACCAGACAGGCAATGCAACCTTTGGGACTCATATTCAGCTACAGAGCAGTATCCATCCCTCTAATTACAGTGAGCCCTACCATTACTACATTCCAATTTCCTCATCCAGTTGAATAGTTACCGATACAGCAATGCCGTGATCAGGTCATTCATCCTCCACTTTCATCCACACAGATTGCATGGAAGCTGTTCCTTAGGTCTCCAGACCTACCTCACCTCCAATCATAACCCCCCTGCCCTTGATCACAGACCAAACCTACACTACCTAACCTAAGGGATACGACGCATTCTGGAACAAAGTGTTCAGCTGACTTTCCACTTCCCTGATGACGTGCAATGTCTACAGCTCAGACTCGATCTCCTCAAAGTGGATCTGAAGTTGCACAAGCTGCAAATACTTGAAATAGTTATAAAATGAAGAACTCCAGATGCTGGAGGTCTGACACAAACAAAAACAGAAATTTGTTTTCTCTGTGGAGAAGGACATGGAAGATATAGAATGTGGGGAAATAGATGGTGACATCTTGCAGAATGTCCATATTACAGAGGTGGTAGTGCTGAATGTCTTGAAACGCATAAAAGTGGATAAATCCCCAAAACCTGATCAGGCGTACCCGAGAATTCTGTGGGAAACCAGGGAAATGATTGCTGGGCCTCTTGCTGAGATATCTGTATCATTGATAGTCACAGGTGAGGTGCCGGAAGACTAGAGGTTAGCTAATGTGGTGCCACTATTTAAGGGAAAGGTGGTAAAGACAAGCCAGGGAACTATAGGCTGGTTTGCCTGACATTGAAGGGAATCCGGAGGGACAGGATTTACATGTATTTGGAAAGGCAAGGACTGATTAGGGATAGTTAACATGGCTTTGTGCGTGGAAAATCATGTCTCACAAACTTGATTGAGTTTTTGAAGAAATAACAAAGAGGATTGATGAGGGCAGAGTGGTGGACGTGATCTATATGGATTTCAGTAAGGCGTTCAACAAGGTTCCCTATGGGAGACTGGTTGGCAAGGTTACCTCACATGCAATACCATGAGAACTAGCCATTTGGTTACAGAAGTGGCTTGAAGGTAGAAGACAGAGGGTGGTGGTGGAAGGTTGCTTTTCAGATTGGAGGCCGGTGACCAGTGGAGTGCCACAAGGATTGGTGCTGGGTCTTCTACTTTTTGTCATTTATGTAAATAATTTGGATGTGAACATTGGAGGTATAGTTAGTAAGTTTGCAGATGACACTAAAATTGGAGGTGTAGTGGACAGTGAAAAAGGATAGCTCAAGAGTACAATGGGATCTTGATCAAATGGGCCAATGGGCTGAGGAGTGGCAGGTGGAGTTTAATTTAGATAAATATGAGGTGCTGCTTTTGGAAAAGCAAATCTTTTTAGCAGGACTTATACACTTAATAGTAAGGTCCAAGGAGTGTTGCTGAAGAAGGTGACCTTGGAGTGCAGGTTCATAGTTCCTTGAAATAGAGTCGCAGGTAGATAGGATAGTGAAGAAGGCATTTGGTATGCTTTCCTTTATTGGTCAGAGTATTGAGTATGGGAGTTGGGCGGTCATGCTGTGGCTGTACAGGTCATTGGTTAGGCTACTGTTGGAATATTGCGTGAAATTCTGGTCTCCTTCCTATCGGAAAGATATTGTGAAACTTGGAAAGGTTCAGAAAAGATTTATAAGGATGTTGCCAGGGTTGGAGGATTTGAGCTATAGAAGAGGCTGAATAGGCTGGGGCTGTTTTCCCTGGAATGTTGGAGGCTGAGGGGTGACTGTATAGAGATTTATAAGATCATGAGGGGCATTGAATAATAGAATCCCTACAATGTGGAAACAGATCATTCAACGCAACAAGTCCACACCGGCCTTCCGAAGAGCATCAAACCCAGGCCCATTCCTCTACATTTATCCTGACTAATGCACCTAACCTACACATCCCTGAATACTATGGGCAATTTAGCATGGCCAATTCACCTAACCCGTACATCTTTAGACTGTGGGAGGAAACCAGAACACCCAGAGGAAACCCACGTAGACAGAGGAAAAATGTGCAAACTCCATACAGACAGTTGCCCAAAGCTGGAATTGAACCTGGGTCCTGGCGCTGTGAGGCAGCAGTGCTAACCACTGAGCCACTGTGCCATCCCAAATGGATAGGATAAATAGAGAAAGTCTTTTCCCTGGGGTAGGAGAGTCCTGAAATAGAGGGCATAGGTGAGAAGATTTAAGAGGGACCCAAGGGGCAGCTTTTTCACGCAGAGGGTGGTGCGTGTATGGAAAGAGCTGCCAGAGGAAGGAGTGGAGGCTGGTACAATTGCAGCATTTAAAAGGCATCTGGATGGACACATGAGTGCAGGTTCATAGCTCCTTGAAAGTGGAGTCGCAGGTAGATAGGATAGTGAAGAAGGCGCTTGGTATGCTTTCGTTTATTGGTCAGAGTACTGAGTACAGGAGTTGGGAGTCATGTTGCGGCTTTACAGGACATTGGTTAGGCCACTGTTGGAATATTGCGTGCAATTCTGGTCTCCTTCCTATCGGAAAGATATTGTGAAACTTAGAAAGGTTCAAAAAAGATTTACAAGGATGTTGCCAGGGTTGGAGGATCTGAGCTATTGGGAGAGGCTGCCAGAGGAACTGGTGGAGGCTGGTACAATTGCAAAATGTAAGAGGCATTTGGATGGGTATATGAATAGGAAAGGTTTTGGAGGGATACGGGCCGGGTGCTGGCAAATGGGACGAGATTAGGTTAGGATATCTGATTGGCATGGATAAGTTGGACTGACGGGTCTGTTTCTGTGCTGTACACCTCTATGACTCTAAACTGCCAAAGAAACTCAACAGATCTGGCAGCCAATGTTGTGAGAAAATAGACTTAATGTTTCAAGTCCTGTGACCATCTATATTATGTTCTGATATTATGATTAATTATATTTAACATTATTCCCAACTAAGGGGCCTAGCTCATTCAATAATTGAGGATTTAGTTTCGGCCAATTCTTTATTAGGTTGCTCTGTTGAGACCTAGAGTGTGACAGTGCTATCCAGAGAAAACCCAAACTGGTCAGGGTTGAATATTTCAGATAATTGTTTCATTTCTCTTGTAGATGAAAAAGTATTTACTTACAACTTTCTCTAAGTGGAGTAGAGTCCATAATAGAACAATGTGTATTGTTCATTTGATGAGTCAAATGACCTAAAGCCTTAATTTTAAGTTTAATTCAAATTATCCACTAGTTCAAATCGAATTTGGACAAAACAAAAGACTCTTTAGTGCACAATTAAACATTCATAGCTGATAAAATTAGAAAAGTGCTGGAATTAATAGCAGTATGTGTGATTCTGATGCAGTGCTAAGATCGTTTTGTTTGATACACTACGTTGTTACGCACCTCCATGTTTTAGATTTCAATTGCAAAATCAGAACTTAGCAACAGGGTGGGCCTTTGGGACCACTGCATCTGCTCTGCCACTCAGTTAGATCGTGGTTGATCTTTTACTACAATGTTGTTTTCCTGGTCTACCTCCACATTGCACTGCATTGAACATGCACAGATATCTGAGGCAGATAATTTCGAAGGTTCACCACCCTCTGAATAAATTCCTCCTGAGTCTTAAATAGTCTAGGCCTTACTCAGAAATTACTATGCCAGTTCTACATTTATTGGTATATTCAATCACCCCACATCCTGTAAGAATGCTTTACATTTGATTGAGATGACCTCTTATTCTTTAAAATCCTAGAGATCAAAGGTACAATTCCTTCAGTCTCTCCTAAGAAAATCCTGCCATACCAGCAATTAGTTTGGTGAACTTTAAGGAGAACAAAACTGTACACAATTCTTCAGGTGCAGTACCACCAAGGCTCTACATCATTGCAGCTAGACATCTTTACATCTGTATGCAAAACCCCTCATGATGATGTGTTGCTGGAAAAGCGCAGCAGGTCAGGCAGCATCCAAGGAGCAGGAGAATCGACGTTTCGGGCATGGGCCCTTCTTCCGGGCTCCTTGGATGCTGCCTGACCTGCTGCGCTTTTCCAGCAACACATTTTCACCTCTGATCTCCAGCATCTGCGGTCCTCACTTTCCCCTTATGATGACGGCCAAGATACAATTTCCTTTCCTGAGTACCATATGGTAGCTTTGAGGAACTTGAAATTGAAAACACCTAGGTCCCTTTAGACATCAATACTGCTCAAACTCTCACTATTTAAAAACAAATCTGTCTTTTTTCTACCAAATAATAGGTAATTTTACACTTACTCACGTATCGTGTTCCTGTCCTTTCACTTAACTCAACAAAGTTCCAGTGAAGCCTCCTTGCACTCTCCTCACAACTTCAATTCCTATCTACTTTTGTGGCATCAACATATTTGGAAACATTACAACTGTTTTTTTCAATGGCCAATACAAGCCAATTAGAGATGCACTGAGCAATTGATTTGATCTTCAAGAAATAACTCCACAATGAAATGTCCAAATTCTGAAGGTAGGCATCAATGAACTTTGAAACACTAATTTTAAGACACAAGACCCTCTTGTGGCGCAGTGGTAGTGTCCCTACCCCTGGACCCAGAGGCCTGATTCAAGTCCCACCTGCTCCAGAAGAACATCTTCTGGAGCAGGTAAGAACATCTCTGAACATATTGATTAATAAATAGGTAAACCTCAGCAAAAAGTTACAAATTAGTCCTTTTTTTTTAAAATCTGTGCCTTCTCTGATGTTTTAGGGCATCCACAACAGCACAAAAATAGAGAACCGAAGACTGAAGTCTTAGTGCTAGGTGCAACTTCTCCATAGTATATAAGTGAAGCAAGAAGTAAAATTGCATCATTTCTAAGGAAAATTATTTACCACCTCGGTCAGTCAGTGAGAATCATTCTTAAAAGAAAGTATTTCCAGTTTGCAAACAACCAAACTTCATTCACCAATTCCTTCTCAGATCTTTTTCATTCATCCTATATTCTAATAATTCACTCTGCATATTTTTGAATAATCAATTAAACTTACTGACTTGGTTATTACAGAATACAAGATTACAGCATTACAAAACTCTCAAGCCCACGATAAGAGTTGATTTTCTGATGCTGCTTTGCTCCTCAGCTTTATATTGATTCTCTCATTTACCCTTATTCTACACTCCAAGAAGCTCTCTGCGTCACTTTGTCAATCTCTCTTCCATTACTTTATATCCTAGCCTAAACTCCTCGGTCTCATTGTCTCCAATTTTCTTCCCAGGATTTGTAATATACGTTCTTGGACCTCTTTTCCCTGAGCTCCTCTACATGCTTCTCTGTTCCATGTACTTGACTTCTGCCCTCTATTTCTTTGTGGCAAAAGCACCTAGTATACAAGAGGATTCAAGCTCCCAGGACCACAAGACGCATCTACATCTTCCTTTTCATTATTTCTGCTGTTGTCTCCCATGTTTTAGTTGAGAGTGGCTGCAGAATGCTGCTGCTGCTACAGATTACTTTGGTGCGTTATCTGCACGCATGGACAAGCTGTTTCCATTTACAACTCCTATAAATGAATCTTTTATTTCTTGTTCATTCATTACCCTTTTGCCTTGCAATGTCACATCTTTTATCATTTAATCTCTTCTGCCTCTCAGACTTTCCCTTTTGTTCTTTCCTCTCCTCCCACTCTTTTAAAAGGTGAGATATTTGTAACCTTTTCCAGTTCTGATAAAAGACTGCAGAACTGAAATAATAATTCTATAACTCTCATCACAGGTGCTGCTGACCTGCTAAGAATATATTGCATTTTCCCTATTTCGGAGGTCAAACATAAATTGCAGGTTGGACTGCACATGGAATATTTAGAATAGAATAGAATCCCTACAGTGTGGAAACAGGCCCCTTCGGCCCAACAAGTCCACACTGACCCTCCAAAGAGTAACTCACCCAGGCCCATTCCCCTATTACTCTACATTTATCCATGACTAATGCACTTACCCAACACATCCCTGAACACTATGGCAATTTAGCATGGCCAATTCACCTAACCTACACATCTTTGGACTATGGGAGGAAACCGAAGCACCCAGAGGAAACCCACGCAGACACTGGGAGAATGAGCAAACTCCACACAGACGGTCACCCGAGGCTTGAATTGAACTTGGGTCCCTGGTGCTGTGAGGCAGCAGCACTAGCCACTGAGCCGCCCCACATATGTCCCCCTTTTTCAGGTTTCTTATTTTAGGAAGGCCATCAGGGCCACAGTAAATCAGTTATGCAATCACAAAGATGACAAAATGAAATGAAGACTTTAGTTCTGGAAAGAGACAGAGATTTTACGAAATGTTCAATATAAATCAAACTCATACAAAACATTATTTCCATGGTCAGTGAAACAATTACCAGAGAACATTAATTTCCAGTCAAAAATAAAGGAAGAGATAAATTGAAACTTCCTTACACAGGGAGTGTCAGCACAGAATATCCCCAACAATGAGGATGATGAAAGTAGAATCAAAAGCGACGTTTGGAGAAGAATAAATATTTGAAGAAAAATCTAAAAGACTAGCAAGAAAGGGCAGGGAAATTAGATCACTTCTATTGGTCCTGCAAAGGTGCAACAATTTTAATATCCCTCCCCACAACACTAAATTCTATAGTTCTATGAACAACTGAATGTACATGGTCCAGCATATTTCGTAACAATTCCAACTTTTCAAATCACCACTTTCATAGAGTCATAGAGATGTACAGCATGGAAACAGACCCTTCGGTCCAACACGTCCATGCTGACCAGATATCCCAACCCAATCTAGACCCACCTGCCAGCACCTGGCCCTCCAAACCCTTCCTATTCATATACCCATCCAAATGCCTCTTAAATGTTGCAATTGTACCAGCCTCCACCACATCCTCTGGCAGCTCATTCCATACATGTACCACCCTCTGCGTGAAAAAGTTGCCCCTTAAGTCTATTTTATATCTTTCCCCCAACCCTAAACCTATGCCCTCTAGTTCTGGACTCCCCGACCCCAGGGAAAAGACTTTGCCTATTTACCCTATCCATGCCCTTCATAATTTTGTAAACCTCTATAAGGTCACCCCTCAGCCTCCGACGCTCCAGGGAAAACAGACCCAGCCTGTTCAGCC
>NC_057716.1:17536352-17541536 GCF_004010195.1 Chiloscyllium plagiosum | reverse complement strand
AACCCTCTGTTTTCTTTCATCAAGCCAATTACTGATCCAAACTGCTATGTCTCCCACAATCCCATTCCTCTGTATTTTTTATAATAGCCTACTGTGGGGAACCTTATCGAACGCCTTGCACCACATCCATATACGCCACATCAACCGGTTTACTCTCATCTACCTATTTGGTTACTTTGTCAAAAAAGTCAATAAGATTCGTTAGGCACAACCTACCCTTCACAAAACCGTGCTGACTGTCCCTGATCAGATTATTCTTTTCTAGATGGTTATAAATCCTATCTCTTATAACCTTTTCCAACACTTTACCAACAACTGAAGTGAGACTCACTGGTCTGTAATTACCAGGGTTGTCTCTACTAGCCTTTGTGAACAAGAGAACCACATTTGCTATCCTCCAGTCCTCAGGCACTATTCCTGTAGACAATGATGATTTGAAGATCAATGCCAAAGGCTCGGCAATCTCTTCCCTTGCTTCCCAGAGGATCCTAGGATAGATCCCATCCAGCCCAGGGACTATCATGAAGGGTTTTGTGAAGGGTAGGTCGTGCCTAACGAATCTTATTAAGTTTTTTGACCAAGTGACCAAACAGGTAGATGAGAGTAAACCGGTTGATGTGGTGAATATGGATTTCAGCAAGGCGCTTGATAAGGTTCCCCATAGTAGGCTAATATTTCCTGTGAAAATTGAAAAAAAATCCCAAGATACAATTACTAAACGTTTGGTTTAAAATATCCTGAAAATACATTGTCATGAAAACAGGATTAAACATTTATGAATACCAAACACCCTGCTTATTCGCATTTGGAATTGCTATCTCAAAATCAAAATTGAACTGCAAGTGTATGGACTTCAATCAACGTTGTCCATTATGTTCTGTGCATTCCAGCAATTGGCAAGTCGGTCAGAGAACTAACAATCACTAAGACAAGGCATGCGAGAACAATCTCAGCTCAAAGAAAAGGGTTCCAAAAGGAAACCCAGAGAGGGTTTTCAGCAGGTGCTCCAGTTTCCTCCCACAATCCAAAGATGTGCAAGTTAGGTGGTTTGGAAATGCAAAATTACAGATAGTGCTCATGGATTTGTAGGTTTGATGCACTAGCCATGGGAAGTGCAGGGTTGCTGGGATAGGACAGGGGGATGGGTCTGGGCGGGATGTTCTTTGGAGTGTCAGTCTGGACTTGTTGAGCCAAATGACCTGCTTCCACACTGTAGGGGTTCTATGGAAAGGAGAGGGAAAAAAATACTGGGTAGCAGGGAGATGAATACAAAAAGTAAAATAGAGTATGAGTGAAACTATATAGAGAACACAGAAAGAAAGTATCAAGTTCCAGGTTTTCAACTTAAATGGAAAAATTTACTGACTTATCTATTGTGCGTAGTTGAACTTGCAAGGAAAATCTTTCAAGCAGGAAAATGTAAAGAAATATAAAGAGAATCAATGTTTGGGGGAGGAGGAAAAAGGAAATCACAGGCTTTTTTTCAGTGCATCTGAAGACAGCCCAAGTTCAAGTTCAGTCAGTAGACATCAGCGCAATCACTCGATCTATCTATATATCATTTTAATGTTACACAAGTGCATTAGTGACCTAATGCCAGAAGATTAATCTCTTTGAACTGTTCCGTTCTCAATTTTATCACATTGAGAATAGCTTCCATTGTATTGAGTGGCACTACCACCATGCTAAATGGGACAAATTTCAAATAGATCTAAGCAACTCAAGACTGGGCATCCATGATGTGCTGTCAGCCATCAATGGCAGCAGAATTGAACTCCAGCGAAATCTGCAACCTCATGGTCCCACTCAATCATTACCATCCAGGGGATCAATCCTGATTCAATGAACAGTACAGGAAGGCATGCCAGGAGCAGCACCAGGGGCACCTAAAAATGAGTAGGCTACTTGCTGAAGTACCAAACAGGACTACTTGGATGCCAAGCAGCATAAATGTCAAGTGACAGAGCCTAGTGATCCCAAAATCAACAGATCAGATTTAAACCTTGCAGTCCTACTACATCCAGTCGTGGATGGTGGTAGACAATTAAACTGGAGCAGGTTCCACATACAGGATATATCCCCATCCTTAGTAATGGAAGTGCCCAACATATCAGTGCAAAAGATTATGCTGAAGCATGTGCAGCAATCTTCAACCAGATGTACCGAGTGGATGATCCAGCTCGGCCTGTTCCAGTGGTCCCCAGCATCATATATATCAATCTTCAGCCAATTCAATTCACTCCACGCAATGTCGAGAAACAGTTAGGGCACTGGATACTGCAAAAGGCTACAGGCCCTGACAACACTGGGCAACAGTTCTGAAGACTTGTGCCCCAGAGCTTGCCACTTCTCCAGCCAAGCAGTTCTAATAGAGCTCAAACACTGGGACAGAGTGTGAAAACGCTCGGAGTTGAGCTGAGTGTGGGAGTTGAAGAATATAAATCTTAATCTTTTGCCCTCTTAACAACTAATCTTAATCTTGTGTCCTGCTGCAGCTGCTCTCATACCACATGGATTGGTTGGAACAGCAGTTTCAAGAAGTGAGCAGCATTTGTGGGGCAGAGCATGTGGAAAATAGTAACTTCAGGGAGATGGTAATACAGCAGGTTCAGCCAGGTAGCTAGGGTAACTACCAGGAGAGGTAGGCAGGTAGTGCAGGAATATCCCGTGGCTATTCCCCTCTCAAACAAGTATACCATTTTGGATACAGTTGGGGGAAACGGCCTCTCCGAGGAAAATAGCAGCAGCAGCTAGGTCTTTGGCACCACGACTGGCTCTGTTGTGAAGCAGGTAAGGCCAAGTCGAAGTGAACGATTATGATAGAATCAAACAACACATAAAAAGACCTTCAATCCATCTCGTCATGCTGACTGAATTTCCCCATCTAAACTAGTCCACTTGCCTGCGTTTGGCCCCCTATCCCTCGACCTTCCTTAATCATGAACTTATCCAAATGTCTTTTAAATGCTGTAACTATATCTGCAGCCACCACTTCTGGCAGTTCATTCCACATATGAACCACCCTGTTTTGAAAACGTTGCCCCTCAGGTCCCTTTTAAACCTTTCTCCTGTCAAAAATAGGGTATTCTCTAGTCGAAGCAAAGACAGGTGTTTCTGTGGCTGTGGGCGAGACTCCAGGATAGAAAGTAGCCTCCCTAGTGGCAGGGTCTGGGATATCTTGGAGTATTTGCAGCAAACACTCAAAAGAGGGGGCATGAGCAGCCAAAGCACATTGTACACATTTTCTACTAATGTTATTGGTACTAAAAGCATGAGGTCTTGCAGAGTGAATATAGGGAGTTGGGTGGAAGGTTAAAAAGCAGGACTTCAAGGGTAATTATCTCTGGCTTACTCCTGGTGCCATGTGCTAGTGAGAGTAGGAATAGGAGGATAGGGCAGATGAATATGCGGCTGAGGAGCTGGTGGAGAGGCAGGAATTCAGATTTTTGAATCATTGGGATCTCTTCTGGAGTTGAAGTGACGTGTACCAAAGGAACAGGTTCAATCTGAACTAGAGGGGGACCAATATTCTGCTGATGGCGTTTGCTAGAACTACTCAGGAGGCTTTAAACTAGCAAGGGGTGGGACCCTCACCAGTAGTGAGACAGAACAGAAAGTTGAGGCTAGTCCAGAAGTTAAAGAGACCAAGTTAATAGACAAGGCAGGCAAGAGCACAGGAGGGAATGAGGGAAGACTGATTAATTAAACTGCATTTGTTTCAATGCAAGAGGCCTGACAGATAAGGAAGATGAACTCAGGACATGGGTGGGAACATGGGACTGGGATAATATAGCTATTACAGAAACATGACTGAGGGAGGGACAGGGATTGGCAGCTTAATGTTCCAAGGTACAGATGCGATAGGAAGGACAGAAGTGGAGGCAAGAGAGGGCGGAGAATGGTATTTTTGATTAGTCAAAACATGACTGTTCAGAGGATACTTCTGAGGGATAGTCCAGTGAAGCTTTATGGGGGGAAACTGAGAAATATGAAGCGGGGTGATCACTTTGATGGGATTGTACTATAGGCTTCCCAATAGTCAGTAGGAATATCTAGGGAGGTCACAGATAGCTGTAAGAATAATAGGGTTCTAATAGTGGGGGATTTGTAACTGTCCAAACAGACTGAGACTGCCATAGTGTTAAGGGATTGCATGGGGAGGAATTTAAGTTTGTTCAAGAAAACTTTATTTAACTTGCAGGTGGCCCCAGTGGAAAAGGGGCAAAACTCAACCTCTTCATGGGAAATAAGACAGGGCAAGTGACTGAGGTGTTAGTGGGGGAGCACTTTGGGGCCAGTGACCGTAATTCTATTAGTTTTAAAATACTTATGGAAAAGGATAGGCCTGATCCACAAGTTAAAGTCCTAAATTGGGGCAAGGCCAATTTTGATGGAATTAGACAGGAACTTTCAAAAGTTGATTGGGGGAGGCTGTTTGCAGGTAAAGAGACATCTGTCAAGTTGGAGGCTTTCAAAAACAAGATAAATGAGAGTTCAGCTTTGACAGATAAGGTTAAGCAGAATCCAAAGAGATTCTACAAGTATATTAAGAGCAAAAGAGTAGCTAGAGAAAGAGTAGGGCCCTTTAAAGATCAAGAACGTCTATGCATGGATCTAGAGATGGGTGAGATCCTCATCAAAATATTTTGCATTAGTATTTACTGTGGGGAAAAGACATGGAAGCAAGGGAGCTTGGGGAAATAAGCATGATGTTTTGAAAAGAATCCATTACAGAAGAGAAGGTCCTGGAGATCTTAAAACACAAAGATAAATAAATCCCTGGTCCCTGATCAAGTGTATTCCAGGACATTGTGGGAAGCTAGGGAAGAAATTGTGGGGCTGAAAATGTGTTGCTGGAAAAGCGCAGCAGGTCAGGCGGCATCCAAGGAACAGGAGAATCGACGTTTCGGGCATAAGCCCTTCTTCAGGAATGAGGAAAATGTGTCCAGCAGGCTAAGATAAAAGGTAGGGAGGAGGGACTTGGGGGAGGGGCTTTGGAAATGCGATAGGTGGAGGGAGGTCAAGGTGAGGGTGATAGGCCGCAGTGGAGTGGGGGCAGAGAGGTCAGGAAGATGATTGCAGGTTAGGAAGGCGGTGCTGAGTTCGAGGGATTTGACTGAGACAAGGTGGGGGGAGGGGAAATGAGGAAACTGGAGAAATCTGAGTTCATCCCTTGTGGTTGAA
>NC_057716.1:17527347-17536183 GCF_004010195.1 Chiloscyllium plagiosum | reverse complement strand
GAGTGGCACCTGGTGGGGGGTGTGGACCTGACGAGGGAGACACGGAGGGAGTGGTCTTTTCGGAACGCTGATAGGGGAGGGGAGGGAAATATATCCCTGGTGGTGGGGTCCGTTTGGAGGTGGCGGAAATGACGGCGGATGATACGTTGTACATGGAGGTTGGTGGGGTGGTAGGTGAGGACCAGTGGGGTTCTGTCCTGGTGGTGGTTGGAGGGGCAGGGCTCAAGTCCTGACCTCTCCGCCCCCACCCCACTCCGGCCTATCACCCTCACCTTGACCTCCCTCCACCTATCGCATTTCCAAATCCCGTCCCCCAAGTCCCTCCTCCCTACCTTCTGTCTTAGCCTGCTGGACACACATTCCTCATTCCTGAAGAAGGGCTTATGCCCGAAACGTCGATTCTCCTGTTCCTTGGATGCTGCCTGACCTGCTGCGCTTTTCCAGCAACACATTTTCAGCTCTGATCTCCAGCATCTGCAGCCCTCACTTTCTCTCAAAGAAAATGTGGGGCCCAGAGCAGACATTTTGTGTCACTGATAGCTTCAAGTGAGATGCTAGAGACTGGAGTGCAGCTAATGTTGTGCCATCATTTAAGAAAGGCTGCAAAGAAAAGCCAGGGAACTACAGGCCACTGTGACTGACGTCAGTCGTAGCTAATTTGCAAGAGTGGATTTTGAGGGACAGGATCTACATTCATTCGGAAAGACAAGGACTGATTAGGGATAGTCAGCATGTCTTTATGGTAGGAAATCATGTCTCTCAAACTTGATTGAAGCTTTTTCACAAGGAGACCAAGAAGATGGATGAAGGCAGATTGGTAGATGTTGCCTACATGAACTTGAGCTGGACCTTTGACAATGCTCAGTGTAGTAGACTAGTTAGTAAGGTTAGATCACATGAGATCCAGGGAGAGCTAGCCAAGTAGATATAAAATTGACTTGACGGTAGGAGCAGATAGAGTAGTGTAGAGGGTAGGCCTGTGACCCGTCATTTGTGGTCAAGGATCAGTGTTTGGTTTATTTTTGTTCATCACTTACATAAACAATTTGGATAAGAAGATAAAAAGCATGGTTAGTAAGTTTGCAGATGACACCAAAACTGGTCGTATAGTGGACAATGAAGAAGGTTATCTAAAGATAGGACACAATCTTGAACAATATATAGATGGGTGGTCAAAAAGGCATTTGGCACGCTTGCCTTCACTGCTCACTCCTTTGAGTATAGGAGTTGATACGTTATGTTGAGGTTTTATAGGACATTGGCGAAGGCTTTTCTGGAGTACTGTGTCCAGTTCTGGTTGTGCAATTATAGGAAGGATATTATCAAGCTGGAGAGGATTCCGAAGAGACTTACCAGGATGTTGCCAGGTCTGGAAAGTTTGAGTTATAAATAAAGACTGGGATCTTTTCCACTGGAGCATGCCTGATAGAAATTTATAAAATGAGGTATAGATAGTTGATGGTAGTTGTCTTTACCCTAAGGATGAGGAATTTCAATACTACGGGGCACGAAGAGAGACATTTAAAAAAACCCAAGAGGCAAACGTTTTCACAGAGGGTGGTTTTGCACGTGGAATGAACTTCCTGAGGAAGTGGTGGATGTGGGTACAGTAACAATGTTTAAAAGCCATATGGATGGATATGTGAATAGGAAATATTTGGAAGGATACAGGCCCGGAACAGGCAGGTGGGACTAGTTTAGTTCGGGATTATGTTTGGCGTGGACTGGTTGGACAGAGGGTCTGTTTCCGTGCTGTATGACTGTAAACTGGATCAGTGGGCCGAGGAATGGCAGATGGAGTTTAATGCAGATAAATATGAGGTGTTGCATTTTGGCAAGATAAACCAAGACAGGAGAGCCCTGGTGAGTGTTGTTGAACAGAGACTTAGAGGTGCAGGTGCACAATTCCTTGAAAGAGACGTTACAAGTAGACAGGTAGGGAAGGCAGTGTTTGGCACACTTGCCTTCATCAGTCAGAGCAAAGAGTACAGGAATTGGGATGTCATCTCACATGCCATATAAAATACTAGTATGGCCACATCTGGAATACTGCATACAATTCTGGTCACCCTGCCATAGGAAGAATGTTATTAAACTGGAAAGGGTACAAAAAAGATTTACGAGAATGTTACTGAGACTGAAAGATTTGAGTAATGAGGTTAGGCTGGGAGTGGAGGATGACCTTATAGAGGTTTATAAAATTATGAGGAGCATCGATAAAGTGAATAGCCAAGGTCTTTTCCCCATGGTAGGGGAATCCAAAATGACAAGACATAGGTTTAAGATGAGGGGAAAAATTTTAAAAGGGACCTGAGGGGTAACTTTTTTTTGCCAGAGTGGTGTGTATATGGTAGAACGATCTACCAGAGGAAATGCTAGAGGTGGGTACAATTACCACATTTAAATAATACTTCGACAGGTACACGGAAAGGAAAGTTTAGGGAGATTTGGGCCAAATGCAGGCAAATGAGACTAGTTCAGTTTAGGAAACCTGGTTGGCATGGATAAGTTGGGCCGAAGGGTCTACTTCTGTGCTGTATGATTATCTAACTGACAACATGGAAAGTTGTCCAGGTATGTACTGTATGCAAAAGGCAGGACAAATCCAACCTGGCCAACTACCACCCCATCAATCTACTCTCAATCATCAGTAAAGTGATAGGAGGTATTATAAAATGTACTATCAAGCAGTACCTGCTCAGCAATAACCTGCTAAGTAATTCCCAGTTTGGGTTTTGCCAGGGCCATTCATCTCCTTATCTCATTACAGCCTTGGTCCAACCATGGACAAAGGAGCTGAACTCGAGTTGAGGTGAGATTTGACAGCCCTTGATATGAAGGTTGCATTTGACTCAGCAGTGGCATTAAGGAGCCCAGCAAAACTAGAATTAATGGGCAATCTCTTGACTGGTTGCAGTCATACCTGACACATAAGAAAATATTTGAGGCTGTTGGAAGTCAGTCATTCCAGCACTGGACATTTTTGCAGGAGTTGCTCAAGGTAGTGCCCCAGACCCAACCATCTATAACTGCTTCATCAAAAACCTTCTACCCGTCATAAGGTAAGAAGTGGAGATGTTTGTCAATGATTGCATAATGTTCAGCACCATTCATGACTTCTCAGATACTGAAGCAGTCCATATTTAAATGCAATGAGATCTGGACAATATGCAGAGTTGGGCTGACAAGTGGCTAGTAGCATTTGCACCACACAATTACTGTCTCACCATTGCCCCTTGACATTTAATGGTGTTACCATTTCTGGATGTAGGTTTGCTCGCTGAGTTGGAAGGTTCATTTCCAGACGTTTCATCACCCTATTAGGTAACGTCTTCAGTGGGCCTCAGGCAAAGCACTGTACATGATTCCTAGTTTTTATTTATGTTTGGGTTGGTGATGCCATTTCCTGTTCTTTTTCTCAGGGGGTGGTAGATGGAACTCAATCAATCAACAAACACATCTACCACCCCCTGAGAAAAAGAACAGGAAATGACAACACCAATCCAAACATATAAATAGAAAGCAGGAATCATGTACAGTGCTTTGGCTGAGATCCACTGAAGGTGTTACCTAGAAGGGTGACGAAACATCTGGAAATGAACCTTCCAGTTCAGCGAGCAAACCTACATCCAAATCTTCTCAAACCTCGCTAGGTGTTACCATCACCAAATCCCCAACTATCAATATCCTGAAGGCTACCACTGACTAGAAACACAACTGGACTTGCCACATCAACACAGTGGCTACAAGATTAGGTCAGAGGTTAGGAATACTGGCAGGTAACTCGCCTCCTGCCTCACCAAAGCCTATCCATCACCTACAAGATACAAATTGGGAAATATTCTATCACACTCCTATTTGCCTGGAGAGGTGCAGCTCCCATCACATTCAACAAGCTTGAGACCATCCAGAAAAAGGTGCCTGTTTGAATGGGACCACATCCACAAGCACCTACTCCCTCCACCTCTAATGCTCAGTAGCAGCTGTGTGTTCTGTTTACAAGATACACAGAAATTCACCAAAGATCCTTGGACAGAACCTTTCAAATTATAATTGCTCATCTAGAAGGAGAAGGGCAGAAGATTTGTGGGAACACCACCACTTGCAAGTTCCCCTCCAAGCCACTTGGTCAAAATCCTGAATTCCTGACTTGGAAATATATTGCTGTTCCCTCACTGTCACTTCACCAAAGGACATGGTGTTCAAACCAAAGCCAGTGGACTGCAACGTGTCAAGAAAGTAGCTCTTCATCACTTTCTCAAGGGCAACTGGGGACGGAGAACAAATGCCAACCAGCAACACCCACGTCCCATGAGTTTAAAAAAACACTTCAGAATGAACAAAAACACAGCACCAAATATTCATTGTAAAAATAGTTTCCTTCGTGAGGATTGGCAAATTCTAAAGGTAACTCGTGACTTGATTTTATTAACTAAATTAATCTCAACTTAAATTTTGATCTTACCAGTACTGGGCATGTGATTGACTCTGGAAGGGGTCAGCAACTCAATCGACTGATCTCGACCGGAAAGTCCATCTGAAAGTGAAAAGAATTCAGTTTCATAAATAGTCTGCAACATCTGTTGTATTTCCAACAGCATGGGGCGCTGGGGTGGAGTCAAATAGTCAGGCTCCCTCCAGCATGGTACTTTGGACTGATTTTTTAAAAACAAAAGTTTACATGCAGCGCACGCCTAGCTAGATATGAAGCAGACCGTCCAATCATAAATAATGGAGCCGCCTCGGAATCTGTAATATTACATTTCGCTAAATTATCAGAATTTCTCGTCGTTTTCCAAGCTGTACTCTAATAATGCACTTGTAATTGGCGAAGTCACTGGCGAAATACATTTTCAACCATTTGCCACAGACAAATAAACACACTGGGGAGGCAGAGAAAGAGAGACCTTTCATTGTCGGTAAATCACATGAAAATGTGGCTCATTGTTGACAGAAACCGAACCCTGGGAGGTGGGAGCTAAAAATAGCCGGAACATTGCAGGAGATTAAAATGCATAAGCTCAAGGGGAACGCGGTATGTTAGGACTCAAGGGCCAGTGAGAAATAGTTCTGTTTCTGGTCAGGAAACGTCATCATCATAAAAGAATAAAAAAAGTGAATGAAATCGAAAGAACAACGTTTTTATTTCAAATCGCCTTATACACAGAAGGAATGTACACTAACTTTCGAATCTGTTACCCACACATACAGTGGGTCATCTTACTCTATTCTGCATTCTCTGCTGGATGGGTGGTTATGACAATCTATTTTACTGGAAGATTGGGCTTTCGTTTTAAAATGACATTTTGTGAATCTTTCTCGCATTGGACGGACTATTTCAGATTCCTTTCAGCTTCACACTAATACAAAAGAAAACAATTATCAGCAGTTCAACTTGTTTTGGAATTCACCTCCGTTCGATTGCCAATTCTCCAGTTTCACTTCGCTCTCACACATTTAACCCTTTGGTGATAGAGGTGCTACCGTCTACTCGCCGTTCTTAAAATCTAATTTCGTCTCATCGGAAAGCCATCAAAATTCAGTTGCATGAAAATGTAACATAATTACCAAAGTGCTATTACAGTAGAATAACAGAAAATCAAACCTAAACAGAAAATAATTCAGTTCCATGACATCGTCCAACAAGCAAATTGTTCCAACCCTTTTCGAAACAGCCAGTCAATGGTAATGCTGCCTTTTTGTTATCGATGCTAACACAAGCTATCGTCTACAGCATATTCAAGCACACGCAAAAATACATAACAATCAAAATAAGAGGTCCGGCTTGGAGAAGCGCTGCGCGTCCCACTTACAGTGATTCCTGTACGTGCAGGCGGCTTGAAAAATTTCTGCATTGTGACACCTTGCACAAAATCCAATCAACTATTTATCTACAGCGATGCACGAGTAAGTAACGCCGCTTCTTTTAAAATACGAAACGCTTGAGACTTGGAATATACCCCCGAGTTTGTTCTGACAGCTTTCACCAACACATTGTATAAAGACAGAAAGCACCTCCACTAGCAGGCGATAATGACGCAATCAACAAGGAAATGACCCGATTTCATTCAATTCTTGCGAACAAAATAAAGTCATTGTATATTCTGCAAGCAGAAGAGCACCGTTCAGTGTGGCACCGCCAAAGTTGCGTTGCATAGAATTTACATTCAAAGCGGGAGAAAGCGAGTTGGTGAACACAAATCAGCTCTCATATTGGATTCCCCAGCCACAATCGAAAAGCACAAGACAGTTCACCAAGACCTATCTGCATTAGAGTGTACCTATTCTCCTCTATTTTGAGAGGCTTGGGGTTTCCACAAAATCCCTCGAAAATTAAAACTAAGTAGCAAATTGAGCCTTTGTTCGGCAACAAAATATCCCTGTTCAATTGAAATTGTAAATCTGTCTGTTTTCATTTCGCTGCTGATCTGCCCAAATTTTGTTACATAACTTTTTTACACATGCGTACGTTACTGGCAACTGGCAGGTCAGACCATAGTTCATAGGGGCAGCTGAACTGGGTGGACGTGAGAATAAGTTCAAAACCCTCATCTCATTGAGATGCTATTGTCAAGTTGTCGCCAGTTATTAGAATATAAAAGGGACCTATATTCTATGGGCTACTTATATTGCTAAAATATCCGACATGAACGTTAGCACATTGCAAATTTTGCGAACTTGTTTACTATTATAAATTATAAGCAAATTTTATGTAGGAACCCCACTGCGAAATTGTTTTTACAGAAGTGAGGGCAGTGAAAGTAATAACGAGTCAGATTAGGTCATTTACAACAGTGTAAATTAATTATTAGCTTTGCATTAAATTTAAATGAGCCAATTTTTTTTAAAAAATCATTACTCACGAACATATAGTATTTGCAGATGAAATAGGCATATCTTCTTAATTTGTTACAAAGAGTATTTATACTAAATATGGCAGATGATGACAAAGCATTAATACCCATAATTCTCAAATTCATTAAAATACTAAATCTACACTGAAATTGGCATTTAATAATCGAGCAGCATTTCTGTAAGATAAAAAGGTGTATTATAATAAATACCACTCCCATACGAATTTTAAGTAAAGAACACCCCCAAAGCACGTCACAAATTGACAAAGAAGTTGAACTGGATTAGAGTGATGCTAGAAAAGCACAGCAGTTCAGGCAGCATCCGAGGAGCAGGAAAATCGACGTTTCGGGCAAAAGCCCTTCATCAGGAATACAGGCAGAGTGCCTGAAGAGTGGAGAGATGAATGAGAGGAAGGTGGGGGTGGGGAGAAAGTAGCATAGAGTACAATAGGTGAGTGGGCATGGGGTTGAAGGTGATAGGTCAGGGAGGAAGGTGGGGGAAGATAGCAAAGAGTATAATGGGTGAATGGGGGTACACCCCCTTTATCTGCTGGCTTGATGGTGAGGTCGGGATTGGAGCAGAGGGAGTGGGGAACTCCCCAAATACGTTCGAGACACCACCCATGCCCTCCCCACCTCCTCCAAGACTTCCGTTTCCCCGGCCCCCAACGCCTCATCTTCACCATGGATATTCAATCCCTCTACACCTCCATCCGCCATGACCAGGGCCTCCAAGCCCTCCATTTCTTCCTCTCCTGATGTCCCCAAAAGTACCCTTCCACTGACACTCTAATTCGTTTGGCCGAACTGGTCCTCACCCTTAACAATTCCTCCTTCGAATCCTCCCACTTCCTCCAGACTAAAGGGGTAGCCATGGGCACCCGTATGGGCCCCAGCTATGCCTGTCTTTTTGTTGGCGACGTAGAATAGTCCATCTTCCGTAGTTACACCGGCACCACTCCCTACTTCTTCCTCCGCTACATCGATGACTTCATTGGTGCCACCTCGTGCTCCTGCACAGCTACCTGGGTTACACCCACCAACTCCCACAGCTACCTGGATTACACCTCTTCCCACCCTACATCCTGCAAAAATGCCATCCCGTATTCCCAATTCCTCTGCCTCTGCTGTATCTGCTCCCAGGAGGACCAATTCCACCACAGAACACACCAGATGGCCTCCTTCTTTGGAGAGGATGTTGCCTGGTATGGTAGGAAGATTGTATGAGGAAAGGCTGAGGCACTTGGGGTTGTTTTCATTGGAGAAAAGAAGGTTTAGGGGTGACTTGATAGAGGTGTACAAGATGATTAGGGGTTTAGATAGGGTTGACCGTGAGAACCTTTTTCCACGTATGGAGTCAGCTATTATGAGGGGGCATAGCTTTAAATTAAGGGGTGGTAGGTATAGGACAGATGTTAGGAGTAGGTTCTTTACTCAGCGAGTCGTGAGTTCATGGAATGCCCTGCCAATAGCAGTGGTGGACTCTCCCTCTTTATGGGCATTTAAAAGGGCATTAGATAGGCATATGAAACAATTCTACACTAGGATAGTGGGCTAGTGTAGGTTAGGTGGGCTTGGACCGGCGCAACAGCGAGGGCCGAAGGGCCTGTACTGCGCTGTATTCTCCTATCTTCTATGTTCTAAAAATTGGGAATGTTCATCAGTGCATGCCTTTGATTAATAATGAGGACTAGGTCGTGCAGTGATAAATTCACTGGGGCTAGCAATTTAGCAGGTTAATGCTCTGGGGGGCCATTTCTTTCTTAAGTGTTTTGCCAGAGGGGTAGTGAGCAATTATTTATGGGAGAAAGTGAGGACTGCAGATGCTGGAGATCAGAGTCGAGAGTGTGGCGCTGGAAAAGCACAGCAGGTCAGGCAGCATCCGAGGAGCTGGAGAGTCAACGTTTTGGGCTTCGTCTTCCTGATCAATAATTGAATTGAATTTCTTGCGACGTGTACCGAGGCACAGTGAAAAGCTTTGT
>NC_057716.1:17485999-17527106 GCF_004010195.1 Chiloscyllium plagiosum | reverse complement strand
ATCACCTTCATCCCCAACCCACTCACCTATTGTACTCTATGCTACTTTCTCCCCACCCCCACCCTCCTCCCATTTATCTCTCCACCCTTCAGGCTCTCTGCCTCTATTCCTGACGAAGGGATTTTGCCTGAAATGTCGAATTTCCTACTCCTCAGATGCTGCCTGAACTGCTGTGCTTTTCCAGCAGCACTCTAATCCTGAATCTGGTTTCCAGCATCTGCAGTCATTGTTTTTACAAAGAAGTTGAACTCCAAACCTGGGGAAAGAAGTTAAAGGAGGACAGATAGCTTGGTCAAATGACATTTTAAGAAGGTTTTGAAAAGATGGGAAGGGTATTTCATAGAAGAGTAAGTCAGGGTCACTGTGGTCACCTGGACAAATCAGGGATTTGCAGACTGAAATGTCAAGAAGAGGTGACTGACATGGGAAAGGAGAAGATTGCAAAGATAAGGTTAAGCATAGCAATAGTTTAGAGTCATAGTACAGAAACAGACTCTTCGGTCCAACTTGTCCATGCCGACCAGCTATCCCAACCCAATTTAGTCCCATCTACCAGCACCTGGCCCATATCCCTCCAAACCCTTCCTATTCACATACCCAACCAGATGCCTTTAAATGTTGCAATTGCACGAGCCTCCACCGCTTCCTGTGGCAGCTCATTCCATACACGCACCACCCTCTGTGTGAAAAAGTTGCCCCGTAGGTCTCTTTTATATCATTCCCCTCTCACTCTAAACCTATGCCCTCTAGCTCTGGACTCCCCCAAACAAAGGAAAAGACTTAGTCTGTTTATCCTATCCATGCCGCTCATGATTTTATAAATCTCTATAAGATCACCCTTCAGCCTCCGACACTTCAGGGAAAACAGCCCTAGTCTATTCAACCGCTCCCTATAGTTCAAATCTCCAACCCTGGCAACATCCTTGTAAATCTTTTCTGAACCCTTTCAAGTTTCACAACATCTTTCCGATAGCAAGGAGATGCAATATTCCAACAGTGGCCAAACCAATGTCCTGTACAGCCGCAACATAATCTCCAAACTCCTGTACTCAATACTCTGACTAATAAAGGAAAGCATACCAAACTTTCTTCACTATCCTATCTACCTGCGACTCCACTTTCAAGGAGCTATTAACATGCACTCCAAGGTCTCTTTGTTCAGCAACACTTGATGAGTATGAAGACTTAAAATTCAATGCAGTGTACATGTAGGTCAGACAATACATGATTTTTAAAAAATATTGCAAAATCATTGTTCTAATAGTTTAAATAATACATAAAGTAAAGGGAAGAAGATGTATACTCCTTGGAATCTGACGACTGAATATACGGTTTATTTTAATATGGCTGAATACTAACATTTGTTATCAACTACAGTTAACTGGAGAAATACTAGAAATACTTTGGATTTCAAAATTTACTTAGCACAAATTGGCTAATTACCAGCAAATATGTAATTTTTTAAGCACAAATCAATTCTCATAAATCTAATTGCAGTAATCTTTAAATTTATCCAAAAGGGCAAACATTATAGAGAAAAAAAATCTGATTCGACAAGTTGTTGAACCAGCATTCTTCAAAGGTTCAACAAATTCAATCCTACTTTATGACCAGACTACAAAGAAAGATCAAGCTTCAATTTAATGCACAAATAGGAGATGTTGCATACAGAGAAATTATCAAGTCTGTAAATTTATCTCCATCTGGCTCTGCTAATCTTGGCAATTTCCGAGCCTAATCTTACTGACCTTTGTGCATGTGAACAATACATGAGTCTACAGAAGGTGTTCCAATTTCTGTGCTATTGTCCCCTTCATTTTACCATAAATAGCACACAAATCTGTCTTCATGAACATGCACTACCACTATTCCATTTAAAATCTTCCATTTAAAGAAGTGTGGGCTCATGCTACTGGCCCTACAGCCAAAATAACCTAAAATTCCAAATTAGTATTATTGTTTTAATGATCATATTGAGTGCTCTTTCTTTCTTCTGGATTTTAACAGATTGACTAAAAAAAAGTAACAAACATACTGCAATCAACAGATAGTGTCATAGAGTCATATTGTTAGATACCTTAGTAAGCAGCAAGTAACTCACCTTCTGACTCCCCTGAGCCTGTCTACCACCAACAAGGCACAAGTCAGAGTCTGACGGAATACTCTCTACTTGGCTAGATAGTGCAGCTCCAAAACACTCAAGAAGCTTGACACCGAGGATGAAGCAGTCTGCTTAATTGGCAACAGATCATTAGATATTCATTCCCTCCACTACTGATGCATAGTTATAGTGGTCTATACCAACTACAAGATGCACTGTCGAATTTTACCAAGGTTCCAAAGACAGCAGTGCCTTCCAAGCACTACGTAGAGGGATAAGGGCAGCAGATACATGGGAATCCCACAAATTGCAAGTTCCTCTCCAAGCCACTCAACTTCCTGAAATGGATATATTGCCATTCTTTCAATGTCACTGTGAGATAATTAAAGGGTTAATTTGGTCTGCTGACCTGCAGGAAATTGGATGTCTTGAGGGCAGAGTGGTATGCATGTCTTTGGGTAGGATGTCTATGTCTTACATGTAGCATGTAAGGAATTTACATTCCCGTCCCTTGCGATTCAGAGCCATTTGCATGGCCATTTCCTAGATATTCAGAGTAAAAACATTTACGTTACCATACTCTTTCAGAATCAATAAGAACATTGCAATTCAAATTCTGACTACTCCATGCAGTTAAAAAAAGATTCACAACAGATCTGGCCATCTAGGGATGATTTACATTACATTGTTTCTGGAAATGCTGTGATCACTACATTGTGTCTTGAGTGGCATGTGACTGTGGGGGAATGGCTGGGGATCGTCTTGTGGGCGCTACTGACTGTAATGTTAAACTCTTGTACTGTATAAAGGAAGGAATGTTTCTTTTGCTCAGAGAGATCTTTGACACGGCTCCGTAAGCCCTGTGAAGTGTGTTAATGGTTCCTCCAGAAAGCTTGTACTTCTTAATAAAACTTTGGTTGTTCACAAAAGTTGGCATGTTGCAGTTGCATCAAGTATGTAAGAATCTCAAGAAAAAGAACCTAACAACTGGATCAAAATCCTAGAGCTCCCTCTGTCACAGCACTGTGGCCATACATACATAAAAGTGGATGGCAGCATTGTAAGGCAGCAGCTCATCATCATACTCCCATGAACAATTAAGGATGAGCAAAAAATGCTGGCCCAGCCAGCAAAGTTCACATTCCCTGACTGAAGTTAAAAAAAATACTATCCAAGCTAAGGTCCCAGCAGACTTTCTTTAAAAAAGTCCAAGAAGTGTGTGTATTCTCCAAAAGCTGACCAGAGGTCCAAAACAAGTTCTTGTCAGTTTTGTAATATGGCACCTATGATGGTTGCAGCACAAGTCAACTCCAGAATTCAAAAAGTTGCTCACTGTCTAATAAAGTCATTGTAGAAAAGCATACCAAAAATATAGAATAGGTAGTTTTATTTTCATTGGTGATCTGTATTAAAATATAAATTCTTCCCTTAATGATAAAATTCATTTTGGGATTAATTCATGTTTTTTCTAAAAACATTGCTATGGCTTAATTAACAAGAATTAATTTAGTTTATTCAGATGAAATTTTAAAGTAGTCTATCCACTTAAGAGAATTGATGAGGAATAAAATTTGTAGTTAAACATGCTTGGTGTGCAAATACTTTAAAGGCAAATGGATTTATTGTGCATAATACAGCAAATGAAACAAAACATGTTGCACATTTATGTCAAATTTATTGCAATTCAAAGTGCACCATAACTTTTATAAATATATTCATTATAAAAGTATTAAAATATGATGTGACTACAAAGTATTTTCCTGCTAGCATAGTGAAAAATATGTATTAATACTGGGTATCAGAAATTCTGGAATTATAACCAAATTTTTGGCCCGCAGTTGTGCCCTTTGGTCAATCTCTCCACTATATCCCTAAGCACTGTTAGCACGTGACATACTTATTTTTGGCAACAAACCTGTAAAATAGAAGAATGCAAAGACTCAAGATTTTCTTTCTAAAATGGACATTTAATTTTAGACAAATGTTAATATTTACATTGCAGAATGAAGGAAATTCAACAGATTAAAGAAGTAATCTTTTCTCATTATCATTTCTACTTATCTAAAAATTTAAAACCAAAGCCACCATTTTATCCCTGCCAGATGCAAATAGAGTGTGCAGGAAAACAATACATAATCCTTGTAATGTTCATCAAAAAGAGAGAACCTGAAATGATTTTTTTTTATTTTCAAAAGATTTGTGAGCCAAGAGACACACAAGCCATCAATTAAACTTGCAAGGTTGTGTGCTGCAATTGCCTTGGACCAAGGGATACCATCACAAGTCCAAGACTTATGCTGGTTTGGGAATGTTCCCATCAGTCCCTGATAATGGTTACCTGATGCACCCACTACGAATATTGACCACTAGTATTGCAGCATTCAGGAGTCAGTCTGTTCAAGCTTATAATTGAGGTCAGAGTAAATATGCTCTATGCTCTCAACAAGCCGGGGTGAGCCTGACATTCAAACACTAGCCCATTGCTCGCCCAAATTCAAAACTAGTGCTCTTCTGTAAAATACTTGATTACCATAACACTGTGGTGGTAGTGGGCTTGAAACTGTGTTAGTGTGGTATGGGTAAAAGCACTGAAACCACAAGTGTACAGGGATGAGATTTAGACTCAGAGTCATTCAGCTGTATAGCAAAGAAACAGATCTTTAGCTCCAACTCATCCACGCCAACCAGATATTAAAATTAATCTAGTCCCATTTGCCAGCACTTGGCCCGTATCCCTCTAAACAGTTCCTATTCATTGACCCATCTAGATGCCTTTTAAATGTTGTAATTGAACCAGCTTCCACCACTCCCTCTGGTAGTTCATTCCACATGCGCACCACCTTCTGCATGAAAATGTTGTCCCAGAGGTTCCTCTTAAATCTTTCCCCCTCACCTTTGTCACAACACAGGGTAAAACCTTCTGATTATTAAACAAAACACACAGAAAATCTCACCTCGCCTCATAATCTGTTAAACTTTGAGTGACAGAGAACTATCCAATTCCACTAAAGAAAAAATAACAATTTTATTCATTAACTCCAAAAGAGAACTTTAAACAACAACTAAGTACAATTGTAAGCCTCCCTTCTCATAAAAAAAGATATCTACCAATCTATAACAATATACTGATCCAATAAAGCCCGTATTAAATTTACAGCAAATCAATTTTCAAAACCAGTTGTCATCTGCAGGTAACAAACTTCCTCTGTTTACAGATTCCCGAGTCCTCTTTGGTCTTCTGCTGCAAAGATGTTTCTTATGAAAAAAGTACCTTTCAGAGATAAGGGTTGCAGGCAGTCATTCAAATGGCAGATGGTGCTCTTTCTCTGGCAAACTGTCCAAAATTCCTGCTTTTTATATCCCATTGGTTTGATGTTGTCAAAACAGTAGAATTCAAATTTGACTGGGTTTTAATACCTTGGGTTATAAGTTAAATTGATTGATTGAATTCGAATTGATGTGAAAACAACTCAATATCTGAGTTACAGCTCAAATGTTATATCTCCAAATTGTCCAGTACACTTTGTGCCTACAGTCAGTCACATACAGGTGCCTGCATTCACTCTCTCTTAAAGGTACAGTACACACCTTCAACATCATAACATCTTAAATCTGTGCCTGCTAGTTTTGGACTCCTCTACCCAGGAGAAAACACCTTGGCTATTCACCCTATCCATGGCCCTCATGATTTTATAAAACTCTAAGGTAAACCTCACCCTTCAGCCCCCAACACTCCAGAGAAAAAAGCTCCAGCCTGTTCAGCCTCTCCCTATCGCTCAAACACTTCAACCTTGACAACATCCCTTAAAACTTTTCTGAATTCTTTCAAGTTTCACAACATCCTTCCGACAGGAAGGAGACCAGAATTACATGCAACATTCCAAAAGTGGGCTAACCAACATCCTATATGTTCGAACATGACCTCCCAACGCCTATACTCAATACTCTGACCAATAAAGGAAAGCATACCAAACGCTGCCTTCACTATCTTATTTACCTGCAACTCTACTTTCAAGGAGCTATGAACCTGCACTCCAAGGTCTCTTTGTTCAGCAAAACTTCCAAAGAACTTGCCATTAAGTGTATAAGTCCTGCTAAGATTTGCTCTCCCAAAATGCAACAACTTGCATTTATCTGAATTAAACTCCATCTGCCACTCCTCAGTCCACTGGCCCATCTGATCAAGATTCCGTTGTAATCTGAGGTAACCCTCTTCGCTGTCCACTACACCTCCAATTTTGGTGTCATCTGCAAACTTACTAACTATACCTCTTACGCCCACATCCAAATCATTTATATAAAATGATGAAAAGTAGTGGACCCAGGACCGATCCTTGTGGCTCTCCACTGGTCACTGGCCTCCAGTCTGAAAAACCCTCCACCACCACCCTCTGTCTTTTACCTTTGAGCCAGTTCTGTATCCAAATGGCTAGTTCTCCCGATATTCCATGAGATCTAACTTTGCTAACCAATCTCCCACAGGGAACCTTGTCAAACGCCTTACTTTAGTCCATATCGATCACATCTACCGCTCTGCCCTCATTAATCCTCTTTGTTACTTCTTCAAAAAACTCAATCAAGTTTGTGAGACGTGATTTCCCACACTCAAAGCCATGTTGACTATCTCTAATCAGTCTTTGCCTTTCCAAATACATGTACATCCTGTCTCTCAGGATACCCTCCAACAACTCGTCCACCACTGACGTCAGGCTCACTGGTCTATAGTTCCCTGGCTTGTCCTTACCATCTTTCTTAAACAGTGACACCATGTTGGCTTGTTAACTTTTCAGAGCAAGCAGAGAGTTCACAGCAGGTAAACAGTTCACAGAAGAGTTTGGGGCTCTTCGTGGCCCCCTTCCACTTCACCTGAGCCTTTGAAATATTTGCCACTCCATCTACCTCTAGTTGGCTTTGGAACTCAGACTCAACATTTAATTTGCTTATCTTACTTCACAGAGAAAGATAGTGAGACAATGTAATCTTATACAAAACAAAACAGTTCATTAAAATAGTTATTCAATACAACTAATAGTGCTAACTCATTTTTATTTCATGGTGAAAATCAAAACTATTGATTGCAGTCAATCCTATGGCATATTCGTGTAAAGGGAAAAAAAATTACATTTAAACAAAAAACTCAAACACAATAATGTCTAGCTTTCATGTTCATAATAATGGTGAAGCTAACACTCACTACCACTATGGAGTAAGTCTGACAGCAACTTTTGAAGTCTGCACATGAGAAATCCAAAAGTGATGGTCAGAGATATCCCACTCTGTCACATAGTTTGCCATAACAGTATCTTCTCATTTGACTCAACATTGCAAGATATGCAATAGAGTCAATTTAGAGCACATGCCCATATTCCCCACTGGATTTGCAATAACAGGTAGGACTGGTACATTTAAGTGAAAGTAAATCTCTAATAATGTGAACATTAATAATTACTGTCATATGACTTCTCTGGCTCAAAAGAATTAACTTTATAAACTTAGTGTCAGATTTTTTTCTAACGCCCCCTCGATTCTCTTTTTCAATCTTGGGAAATATTCTGTACTTGATTTAAATCTAATTTAGACATTTAGCTCAATGAAGATACATCAATCTGGTTGAAGAGTCTCACTTTTTCTTCTCTGCCACAGATTTTCTGTAAAGGGCATCACAGTAGGTCAGAAATCAATTTACAGCAAGTCTTCAAAACAACCTTAAAAGTTAACAGTTTGCAAAATGTCTTCATGTATAATATACTTTTTTTGGCATTCTCGGGATGAATATTAAGTCATCAGAGTTATCGTGTATTATCAATGCTCTTCCCTAATGATTTCTGTGACCTCTTTAGACTGGGAGACAGAGGAATTTGGAAGCATACTGTTTTACTTTGTTGTACAAGAGAAATAATGTGCAGGTATAAAATATCAGAAAAAAATCCAGATTACTTTTCAAAAAACTGTTCGTAAGCAGAAATCAGAACTGAGCCCCATGTTCTTACCTACTTGCTGTATCTTGTCAACACTATCCAAATACATGAGCACCAAGCAGTTAGCTAACACGTGTATGCTGACAACACACCAACTCCACTTATCTTTATTTTGCCATTGCTTGTATTTTATTCTATTCAAAAATGGGATGAATGTTTAATTATTGCTAATCCCTAATAGCCCTGGAATGGAGTGACTTCTCAGGCTATTTCAAAGGGCAGTTAAGAGTCAACCACATTCAGTAGACCTGGACTCGCACATAGGCCAGACCAGGTAAAAATGACAGATTTCCTCGCCTAAAGGACATTAGTGAACCAGTTATACCTTTATGATAATCAATAGTTATATGGTCGCCATTAGGCTAGCTTTTAATTCCGGATCCTTTAAAAAATAGATTTCAAATTTCACTACCTGCTTTGGTGGGATTCAAACCAACGTCCCAGAATGTTAGAGCCTGATGTTTGAGATTACTGGCCCAGTGTCAGTATGGACTCCCCTGTCTGAACGCATCACAAGATCTCAAGATCGCAAGAAACTACAAAGTCGTGAACACAACCCAGCACATCATGCAAACGAGCCTTCTCTTCATTGACTCCATCTATACTTTCCGCTACCTTGGGAAAACAATCAACATATTAACTCTCCTCCACCTTCTTCCTTTGGTCAGAAGATATAAAAGTTTAAATACACATATGAAGAGATTTAAGAACAGCTTCTTCCTTGCTGCAACTTCTCTGCAGTTTTAACACTGTTCTATAGTCTGTTCTGCTACCTTGATGCACTTTGTATGATATGATCTCCTTGAATAGCACACAAAATAAAATTTTTCATTGCATCTCGGTAAATGTGACACCAATAATCAAATTCAAACATCAGATTACTGTTCATATACAACTTGGTGTGACAAGAAGTTTCCTCCAAATGCATGATCTTCATTAACTCTCAAGAACTTTAAATGCTGGTTATGAATATCCATTTACTACCCTGATTACTCAAGCTCAAGTTACTCAGTTTATTTCCTGAACTTTTACCTTTTAACCTCCATCCACTTATCTGCAGCTGGCAGGCTCCATTCTTCACAAAATTCAGCCTATTCAAAACTCTTATGCCACATCATTCCTGCACAGTCATAACCTTGGTCCTTACCCATATTATTCCTGATCCCTAGCGCCTTCAAATTTACAATCCTTAGCCTAGTATTCAAATTTGTTCATGGTCTCATGTCCTCTTGTATCTGTAACCTTCGCTAGGCCTACACAGCCACCCCAGACAGTGCCCTTTCATGTATCTGTCCTGTCATCAATGTCCAACAACAGAGTCATCAAGGTGCTCTGAAATTCATAGCTAACAATTTGCTACTTCAACAACTCCCTTTACTAATCTTTCATCAAGCTTATCATCCCTTTCAAAATCTTCATTGCCTCAGTATCCATTTTTTGCGGATTATGCTTTGTGCGGGACTTGTTATTAGTGATTGTCATCGTCACTGCAGAGTTTTATTTGGGAATCAAAAAGCAGTCACTTACGTAGGCAGGTGCTGCTGCCAAAGTATGTATAAAGAAGGTCACATGAACAGCAAATAGTAGCAATAATAAGGATGTGATTTCCAGGATATCACCAAAATGCATGTACATCACTTCGCTTAAAGTCACTGAGCCTTTTACATTTTCTTATTTGTTCAAGGGATGTGAACAACAGCACTTTATGGGTCAGCATTTATTGCCTATCTCTAATTGCCCGATGCTGAGCTGCTTTCTTGGAACTACCACAGTCCCTGGGATAAGCACACCCATAGTGCTGTTCGGAAGGGAGTTCCAGGATTTTGACACAACAATAGAGAACAGCAATATCATTCCAAGGCAGATTGATCCATTATCTGAAGGGGAGCTTTGTAGCTTTGTCCTTCTTGGTGGTAGAGATACTGGGTTGGGAAAGTGCTGTTGGAAAGGTCTTGGAGAGTTATTGCTGTGCATCTTGTAGATGGTATGGATTATTCCCACTGTGTGTTGGTGAAGGGACTGAATTTGGAAGCTGGTGAATGGGGTGCCAATCAAACAAACTGGTATGTCTTAAGAGGTAATGAGTTTTTTTGAATATTGTTGGAGCTGAGCTCATGCGGCAAATGGGGAGTATTCCATCACACTCTTGATGTGTGCTGTGGACAGCAATGGAGAGAAAGAGATTTGTAGAATTATTAGCTTCTGACCTGTTCTTGTAGCCATGGTATTTATACAGTTGGCCCAATTCAGGTTCTAATCAATGGTAACCCTAGGATGTTGATAGTGGGAAGATTAAGCATTGGTAATGTTGTTGAAAGTAAAGGGGAAATAGTTAGTTTCTCCCTTCTTAGAGATAGTCAATGCCTGGTAATTTTGTGGTGTGAATATTACTTGCTATTTAAACAAAGCCTGGATAATGTTCATGTCTTGCTGCATATGAACATTGACTTCTTCAGAATGAGTCAACGCAAATGTTGCTAAACTCTGTGCCATCATCAACAAACATGCCCACATCAGTAGTTATGACAGAAGAAATGTCTTTGACGAAGCAACTAAAAATGGTTGTGTCTAAGGCACTACCATGAGAAATTCTAATCAAGTAATAACAAAGAAAAACAAAAATGACTCTATGACTCCAAGAAATTGCTAGAAAAACTCAGCAGGTCTGGCAGTATCTGTGGAGAGAAATCAGACTTAACATTTCAGGTCCAGTGACTGTTCTTCAGAACCAATGGTAGCTAGAGCCAAAAGAGAGAGGAACAGTTGGACAGACATTAGTAGACAACAGCCAGCCTAGGAGCATGAATAGCTGCTAATGGGGTCTACAATGGGTTGCATGTAGTAATAGACTGTGTGATAAAAAGGCCTGGTTTGTGTGCGTTTGGGGGGGCGGAGGTGGTGGTGGTGGGAACCATGGGGAAGATGCTCAAGCACAAATTTTTGAACTCAATACTGCAGTCCAGAAGGTTAATCAAATCTAATCAAATATTGCTTTGGTGTCAAGGATAGTTGCTTTCACCTAATCTCTAGAGTTCAGCTCTGTGGTCTGTGTTTGGATCAAGGCTGCAATAAGGTCAGAGATTGAGTGGTCCTGGCAGAATCCAAACTGAGCTTAGAAAACAGGCTACTTTTGAGCAAGCGCCACTCAAAAGCACTGTCGATGACCACTTCTGCAACTTCTACTGCGGATGACCATGAGTAGACTACTCATGCAGTAATTGGCCAGGTTGGATTTGGTCTGCCTTTTACAATTGGCCAAAACATTGCATCTGTGATGCTGAGCATGTCACGAAGAGGCAGGCCAACTGGGTTTCAGTTTATCATTCAATCTGAAAGATAAAACCTCCATTAAAAGGATACTTTCTGATCTGCACTGAGGTGGCAACAAAGATTAAGTGTTCAGTTCGCTCAGGGATAACTGTTGCAAAGTTACATGGACCAACTGTAGATTGGAAAGCAGAAAGTTAAAATTTGGTGCTTGTAAAATTGTAAAATGCCAGTGGGAAAAGCATTGCACAGTCCCTTTAAAAGATGGTATTTTCTTGATGCTTAGAGGTTTTAAATGTATGTCTGTGAGCAACAGCTTGGGGGTTTGCAGGTGCACAGAGAACACCTGAACTGAAACCTTTGATTCAAAAGGCCATACAGTTAGCAGGCCAAACAACAGTTTTTAAATCAAGACCACAAGTTTTGAATTTAGCCAATCAATTTGAACTAGGCCCTTAGATACCAAAGCTGAAAATGTGTTGCTGGAACAGCGCAGCAGGTCAGACAGCATCCAGGGAACAGGAGAATCGACGTTTCGGGCATAAGCCCTTCCTGAAGAAGGGCTTATGCCCGAAACGTCGATTCTCCTGTTCCTTGGATGCTGTCTGACCTGCTGCGCTATTCCAGCAACACATTTTCAGCTCTGATCTCCAGCATCTGCAGACCTCACTTTCTCCCCTTAGATACCAAAGTCTAATTTAAATCTAAATTTAAATCTGATGCTTTTGACAAATAGGACCAAACCTATGTAAGAAATATTGTTAAGGCACCACGCATATAAAAGAAGGGGGCATTGGGACAAAGATCCCAGAGCTAGCTGCCATCAGCCAGAGCTAAGAGTCCTCAGCTCTAGAAAGAGAAATTGGCTCTCTCAGTCATCCATGTCTTAGAAAAGGCACAATGTAAATTCCTGGCAGAAGAACAACAGACAATTGGGAGGAAAAAGGTGTTCCTAACAGAAGACTTGATGGAAGAAGGCACAGAACATTCTGGAAGACACGTAACCTGGCTGTAATTGAAAGACTAAATGCTGTTTTTGTGTATGAGTGGGACTTATATTCATTGGAACAGCATACTATTAGAATCTTGTTTAATTCAGGAATAGTTCGTTGTTAGAAGGGATTTATTTGGTTAGTTAATTTATTCACTGTTAAAGTAGAAAAATAAATTATTAGTTGATTTTAAAGTGAGTGTCAAGAATTTATTTTATTTAAAAACTAGAAGTTATTGCAGAGCAGGTTACACCACTTTTCACATTCTTTTTACAGATTATAGGGCAAGACGCTCCTCTTTGGGGGTTTCAGTTTTAGTTCTCAGAGTAGGGGGGGTCACATTCATTTTATAACAGTAACCTATAATTTTCTGACTCAATTCACCATAACTGAACCAGGCTGGCAATACAGTGATAGATGAACTTCCTCACCACAATTCCCATGCCCTACAATCTTCTTGCTTATTTGTCAAACCCCACTTCCCTCTTCTCTCAGCTACTTCTCATGATGTGATACTCTCCCAAAAACCCACCACTTTTAAATTAGTGCTGTTCAAATTCCATGATTCGTGTTCATGACTCAACTGATGCCTTGTTTACATTGCAAAGTTCTGCTACTGGGTTAATATAGTAATGCAGACATCAGAAGCTGGCTCATAGATATATCTCAAAATATAGATCAATTGAAAAAAACAGGTTAATTTATCATTGGTGTATACATCCCCAGAAGAGACTAAAAACTGTACAGGATATCTCAAGTGTTCAATCTGTTACAAAATGTTGTAGTAATACTTTCATTTTGAAAAGGCAATAGCTCTAACAATATTCCAAATGTAGTCAATGTTTAATTTTAAAAGGTCATTGGGAACAGAACATAGCTAATAAATGAAAACAGACAGTAACAATAGCTGTTATACTAACCGCCCGCCACATATTTTCCAGAATGTTACTGTGCAGACTATTACAGCAATAATTACATAATTTTATTGTCCAAACAACCCCAAACACCTCTTTTTGCATATAAAGCCATCCTTATGCCTTGACAAAGTAGAACTACTGCATTAGTGTGCATACATCTTTTTGGAAAAAAAAGTGCTTGAGCCCAAGAGTCTCTAAATCTAGACACTCAGAAGTTGACACTTACATCAGAAATCACCATATCCAAATGTATCCAATACCTTTAAAAACACTATTTACTTCCCTTTGAAACAATGCAATTGACAAAATCCCCTTGTGTCAATCCAATAATCCTGGGTCAACCCATATGCATTTAATTGAGAATGGTCTCACTCTTATATGAAGCATCACTTGTGATAAGAAAGATTCAAACAAAAACATATTTTAAACCATGTGAGAAACTTCATCACTGGTTACATGAAGTAATGTTGCACAAGTTGCAAATTCTATCCATTTGACTTCTCTGAAAATGCTTTCTCCCAACTTGGTTGAATTCTGGCACTTGGATTGAGGTTGTAGGTTCAAGCACTTCTTCAAAAGCACTTCTTCTGAGCCATTATTTGCGTGTAGTAGTGACAGAATGCTGCATTGTTAAAGATGTTTCCTTGTGAGCTAAAAGATTTCTTTCCACTACCAGAAAAAGAAAACAGTGTGCGCCATGGCATTATTTCCTCTTGATCCACCTCCAAAAGGAAAATAAGAGGGATCAAGGATATGCGGTGAAAGCAGGAACAGGATACTAAGTAGGTTGATTAGCCAAGAACATGCAGAATGGAGGAACAGGCTTGAAGGGCCAAATGACCTACTCCTGTTCCTATTTTCGATGCTGTTATGTAACTGGTCACTCATCTCATTGTCACATTTTACCAAGCCAAAGGTCGGTGCACAATCACAGTGACTGGACTGTACAGACACAGTCATTACCAAACTCCTGTACTGCAGAGTCCTAGAATTTACAACAGAGATACAGGAGAGCATTTACAACTAATCATTTGTCATTGCCATGGGTGTCAATTACAAAGATGCAACATAATGAAAGAAATTGAGGTTAAATATGATGCTATTTCAGAATAATAAAGAAGTGAGGTGACACATTCCAGTTTCATTTAAAGATAGCAGTCCACACTTCCCTTAACAGTTTAGAGATAACTACAGTTCCAGGGCTTTAATATCAACAATGTTGACGGAATCATCAGTGTATGCTTTTGAATCACACCCAGTATTGTGAACAGGATTATCCAAAATACATTATGCTTCCACTACTTCGCTCCACTATTTGTCTCTCACACTAGCCGTGCTATATATAGTGCTTAAATCTGATAGACACATTCCATAGGTAGAAGGATTGTCTTGTCATTTATTGATCTGACCATGAAAACAGCTCCCCCTCTATAAGCAACATTGATGTTTCTGCGGTGTTACTGTCTGACTTTTCACCCATTTTCCACACGATTTTACAGACTATGCATTAGGCAGTAACCATGGAAGTAGAGCGCATACAGCTAACTGTGCTTTTGCTTTACTATTTTGTTAACAACCATGCAGCAATATCACTGTGGATGTGCTTATCAAGTGCAAAACATTGAGAGATCAGATCGCAAACCTAATTATGTGTATTCATCATACAACCCTTACAGTGTGGAAGACAACCATTTGGCCCATCAAGTCTACACCGACCCTCCGAACAGCATCCAACCCAGACACATCCCTCTACCCTATCCCTGCATTTCCCATGGCTAATCCACCTACCCCTAAACTATGGGTAATTTAGCATGGCCAATCCACCTAACCCACACATCTTTGGTCTGTGGGAGGCAACTAGAGCACCTGGAGGAAACCCACCTAGACACAGAGAATGTGCAAACTCCACACAGACAGTCACCGAGGGTGTAATCAAACCCAGGTCCCTGGCACTGTGAGGCAGCAGTGCAAGTCACTGAGCCATCGTGCCGCTATTTCATGCTATTTTTTCTTTCATTGGATGTAGGCATTGTTGTCAAGGTCAGCATTTGTTACCCATCTCAAAATGTCTTTGAATTAAGTATTACTAGGCCATTTCAGAGGGTAATTAAAAGTCAACCACATGAATCTAGAATCTAGGCCAGAGTTCATGATGAAAATTCATTCATTGGATGATGTCTAACTCCTGTGAAAATTCCTGAAAGCTATGTATTCAAGGTACTGTGATGCTTAAACATTCACTAGGCCTAAAGAGAATACAAAGTCCAAATATTAAGTATTAAATTATCTTCCAGGAAGCAACTTGTAAAAATGTGGGGCTCCATCATAATTAGATCTTAGAAAAACACCAGGATATCTTAGAGGTAGGGACATTACCACTACACTACACAAATTATAAAGACTGAGGCCTTCATTAAAATATATTGTGCTTTCACAGGACAAGAGCGAAGTCATATTTAGGTAACTCTTGCATGCATTCAGTACAGTCATGATAGATTTAAAATACTATAAATTCTTAACATTACATTCTGCCACTGCAAGCCATACTATTAAGATCTTGGTTTCTGCAGCTGTAATCACTCGTTTTTTTAACTGTACTCAAGTAAAAGAGGCTTCTCAATGCATTTCAGCAAGGAAGACTGTGTTAAGACTAAAATAATCTAGGTACCAATACTCAAATACAGTAGGATGGAGAACAGATGCACCCTGGAAATTACCCAGAAAAATCTACTCATGGGTCAATCAAACAAGGAAAGGTTGCCCCCCCACCCCCCCAAACACCTCCATATGTGAAACAGTCAGAACCTGTGATGTGCTATTCATCCAATTAGGGCTTGGTTCACTCTCTTGCTTTATATAGTCAAGTCTATAAGCATCAAATATGGAAATGGAGCAGTTTGTGAATGGATATACAGGGAGAAGAGGAAAAAGGTGATGAGCAAGATGGTTGGGATCATGCCAGAGGTTCAGCCAAGCAATGCTTGAGGTATTGGAGCTGTAGGGCATATCTGAACATTCCATTATAATCAACACCGTTCACGGATAATTCAATATGGAACAGTTTTATTTCAGATTTTTTTAGATTTTATGTTATCACATCTCAACATGCATGCATACAAAGATATCTATGAACTTTTGAGAAGATTTGTAGCTCAGGTTGAGGTTCTGGATGTAGGCTTGCTCGCTGAGCTGGAAGGTTCGTTTTCAGAAGTTTCATCACCACACCAGGTGCTATACACCAGTGCTTCATTGAGACGCTCACTGAAGATGTTACCTAGTATGGTGACGAAACATCTGAAAACAAAACTTTCAGCTCAGCGAGCAAGCCCACATCCATACATAAGAACATTTGGATTTGGAAAATTAGACTATTCAGTCCCTTGAGCCAGCTCTGTCATTCAATAAGAACATGGCTGATCTGATTGTAACCTCAAATCTGCACTCTTGCCTATCCCCGATAACAGGTCACCCCTTTAGGCATCATGCATGTTGTGAATTATGAAATGCAGTAACTCTTAGAGACACACATGCAATCACTGAGCTACAACCTCCCCAGTCTGTGGGGAGCATATTACAATGTTGGCCTTTTGGGCACAGGGTATATATAAGTGTGCTCTATTTGTTTTTATAATTTGTTGCTAACTTATTCCATTTATCATGTGTAAATTTAAAGCCTGTAGTGTCTTGAAATTAATGCTTGTATGTGGTGGCTTTATACTGAATGGAATGGAAGTGATATTTATGGATATTGTTGAATTTTTCCAATTCTGCTTCTGTGCAAATCAAAACAGCCCACACATCAACAAAACTTAATAACTGAGTTAGTGAGAATGAAAAGTAACCACTGAGAAAATCTCAACAGAAACCTTAAAATATACCAACTTATTTTGACTCTGGCTACACATTATGAGGTTCCAAAGCTAAACGTTTTCTGTAGTGGCCAAATTACTCAGTGAAATTAGTGTTCCCTATCACGTTGTACATTCATTTCTTTTGTATATTCTTGATATTTTCATCATTGTTGTCACCTCACATTTGGGAAACTCATCCAAACAGTCCCAATATGTTACAATTTCTTCAACTGCATTTACCGTTGGCATTCAGATATTTAAATTCATTAAGTTGGCACCCGTGTGACATGTAATAGTAGTTGACAAATACAGTATTCAAAAGGAAAACTACTGGGATGATCAATGACAGAGATTATAGGTCAGTAGATTATTTCCAAAACCAATATTGGCTTCACATTATTGAATGCTATCTAAGTACCATAAGAATTAGTATAGTCTTCACAAAATGAAGTATGGAAACAAAAACACTTTGGAAATTATTTAAATAAGTCTTACAATAATTGGGTATCACACATTTACTGGCAGAGATAAGTATTCTCCTGTTGAGATATCACTGATGCTTGTCAGCGATGAATGAATTCACAAGTCATAAATGATTTTAAAAGGCTAGTGCTGCATCCCATTTCAGAATCTGAGGGTCCCAGTAAAACCTCTCAACTTTTCAACCATGGTAATAAAGTCAGTTAAATTCAAGTCAGACAAAAAGCAGCCCACCACTTACTTTTATTCTTTGAACTTTCTTAAAATTTAATCCCTGCTGACTGCATTTACCAATATCAGTTTCTGCTAAAGGAGGGCTTAAATTGTGAAACTGTCATTTTACTTTTCTGTGTCATCTTGTAGTTTTGCCCCTCCTTTTCTCTAATTTCTTCCAGTCATAGACCCTTCCATGATATCCGTTGTCTTCTAATTCTACCTTCTTGAGCATCCTGATTTAATTCACCTACTGTTGGTAGGCACACCTTCAGTAGCAAAGCCCTACGCTCTGGATTTCAAACCTCTGAGATGACACTTTTCTTTCCTGCCTTATATTTATTAAAATCCACCTCTTTGACCGAAGCTTTGGCCATCTGTGCGAATACTTTTGTGTGTTGTGATGTCAAATTTTGCTATTCTGAAGGTTCTTGTGATAGTTTATGATGTTCAATGATTATACAAATACAAGCTGGTTTTGTTGTTCAGGAAGTGTAAGGACTCCCACAGCAATTCAATACATACATATGCATTAAAATTAGACATTTTTGTCGAACCTTCACTGTACATAAAGTTTCTCTTCTTCAAAAGCAGTTCATTGTGCAAGTACATTGTATCAATCTTTGCTTCTAGTTTGCAAGGGTCAGATCTATTCTTAACCCAAGTGAAGTTGTATCTTCTCCAATAAATTATCCTTACTCTGGACTGTTACTTATCTTTTCCCATAGCTAACCTAAACTTTATGGCAAAATAATATTGTCCTATGCCCAACTATTGATGACCTTCTTTCTATCCAAATTCAAAAATGGGACGTTCACTGACGACTGCAGAACATTCAGCACTATTCATCACTCCTCATATACAGAAGCAGTCTATTATCCAAATGTAGCAAAACCTGGACATAATCCAGGCTTAGACTGAAAAGTGGCAACTAACATTTGCCCCACACAAATGCAAGACAATGATTGTCTCTTATTGGAGACTATCTGACTACTACCAATTGAGCATTCAACGGTGTTACCATTACTAAATCCCCCACAATCAAGTTCCCGGGTGTTTCCATTGACCGGAAACGGAACTGGACTAGCCATATAAATACAGTGGTTACAAGAACAGGTCAGAAGCTAGAAATCCTGCAGCAAGTAACTCATCTCCTGACCTCCCAAGCCTGACTACCATCTACAAGGCACAAGTCAGAAGTGTGATAGAATACTCCCAATCCAAGAAACTTGGCACCATTTAGGACAAAGTAGCTCGCTTGACTAGCACCACAACCACAAACATTCAGTCACGCCACCAACAACATTCAGTAGCAGTAGTGGGAACAATATATAAAATGAACTGCAGAAAATCACCAAAGGTCCTCAAACAGTACCCATCAAACTCACAACCAGTACCACCGAGAAGGACATGGGTAGCAAAATATATGGAACAACATGGCCTGCAAGTTCCCCTTAAAGCCACTCATCATCATAATTAAAACCCTAGAATTCCCTTCTTCACAGCAATTGGAATGAAACTCAACATCACCTCTTCAAAGGTAACTGGGGACAGGCTGTAAATGTTGGGTCCAGCCAACACCACCCACATCCCATGAGTGAATAAAAAAAAATAAAAATACTGTCTCCTAAATTTCATTCTCCACTGATACAGATAGGACATCACTGCATTTATAATTTTCTCTGCAATAAAAGCTTCTTTCTAAACTAGTTCCAAAGATTTCAGAATCTTTGGAATTAAGTTTCACTCTAACCCTGAATTTACTGTGTTCATCAACAGATCGCATCCCTTGTTTTTATCCACAGCATAGCAAATAACTTTATCTGCTAAATCAATCCTACTGTGATATCCTGTATTAACACATCATGTTCACTTTCACAGATCCTTATCGCAACCTTGATTTTTTTTGCAAGTCTGATTAATGTAATTATAGTCTTTACAGAATGTGTACAGTAAAGATAATGACCTGAATTTTACAGCAAACAGATGCATTTGTTATACTTACACCTTTCCACCAACTTTGATGAGTGAATTATATTTTGAGATAATGCGAGAATCAAACCATGCTGTGCAAAAACTGGTGATTTTTTAATTACTGTGCTCTTGAAATTGTAGACTGAAATGAGAAATAACTTCGAAAGTCAGTATTTTGCAAGCTTTGCTAAATGCTTTCAAAAGCAGCTAACTCGACATTCATAGCAACACATTTACTTGAATAAGCAGTAGTTGAAGAAGTTGTAGGTGAAGGGGAGCCAAGGAGTTCTGTATTCATATCGAACTTTGATAGGCAACTTTGGCCTATGGACTAATGATCAGTTATTGATGACAAAAGCCTTTTCCCTGCCAGCAACTGAGTAATTGGATTCTCAAAACAGTTGAGGCTGGGAACAAGATACAGATCTCCATCAGCTCAGGCGCTGTCTCTCTCCACTCTCTGCAATAAGTTTCTTTAAAACTGAAAACTTCCTTTCAGCAGTTGTTGTAAACTGTGACATTTAACAGATAAGTCAGAGACCTTTTCTAAGTAAACTAGCCACTCTGTTCCCCTTGCAAACCAGTGGAAGCACTTGGAAAAGGAAAGCCATGAAGAAACCTTCTGATCATAAAAATACAACTTAACAGATCTTGTGATCCAAGGCTACTGAATTGCTTTCCCAGTTTTCTTCTGTCCATATTATGTTTCCTCCTTACATCTGTCTGTCTAGGAGTTTGTAAGGGTATAGTGTTATATGCCAATGGCTTATATCAGTTTACCTATAGCTAGATCTAGTTACTTGTAATGAATAGCAATTCTAACTAAGTACAGAAACCCAGTCTCTACTTTCCATCAATTTGAAGTCTAAAATACAGGCAAAATGGGAACCTTGCATACTCTTTAAAAAAATTATTTTTTGTGACTTCTCCAGGAGTACTGGAGCTTATTTTCCAGTGCACTCTTCTCAGTCAGTCATGACACCTGACCCCCTACAAAGGAATCAGGGGCCTGTATGGAAAAGATAATCAATGGTGCATCTATCTCCTCAACATGTTTGAGGAATATTGATCAAGGCATGCAGAGCTACAACCATGAGTTACAATATTTATTTCAACGTAAAATCCAACAGCCAAACTGGGAAAGAAAGAAAGAAATACAGAATTGAGAGGGACAGAGAAAGAAAAGAATGAAAAAGGCCAGAATTTAAAAAAAAATCTAAAATCTCCAACAGGCTTATGAAAGTAAATTCAGTGTGAGAGAGATGGTTTGTAAATAATTGTCGGAGAAATTGAGCTCAATGAATCAGAGACCACAAATGATGATCGCGGTGAAATTGACAAGCAGTTAAATTAAACAAAGCGATATTATGGAAGAGAAATTGACCAGGCTGACATAGGACTGATTTTGTGCACAGATGGCCAGAATGCTCTTCCCAGAACAGAAGGCGCAAGGCATGCTTTATAGGGGTACAACACAAAGGTGAAAATTGTAAAGCAGTTACAGTACAATGATGAAAATTGTAAAGCAATTAAAACAAGAATAAACTGAACGGAAGTTAATCAAGCATCCGGCAGTAGCAATTCATCTCACAGGAGATTCCAGCCATTATTGTGATTGGCTGAGAATTTCTTCATTGTATTTCTCATCCGCGCGAGTATGTGTAAATATCCCATGTCCTGGCATTCAGGTATGTCCATTGTGTTCCTCCTGCGAGCAAAGTCTTCCAGGGTCTCTCAGTTTGCCTCTTTTTTTACGTGGTATCAGTTTCAATGGGAAATGAGCCTGCCCTTAGGGTGTTGGGGCAGAAGTACTAATCTGGGCTGGGAGCTGATTATGAAAGCTGTTTTAGAAAGTCTATTCTCTGATCTGGACGGAGCTTGGCCATGTCTGATTTTTATGTTAGCCTGTTTGGCCAAGACTGGGGTACTCTGGATAGTTTCTGTATGTGTTGGCAGGCTTGATTTCTGTGTATTGCAGGCCAGGTTCTGTGGTTTTCTATGTGGCCATGCTGTGGGTGCGCAGGGTGGCAGATCTTTTTCCCACAGTAATAAAAGCTCACTTCACCCTGAAATTTACAACTAAACTTCAATGGTCAAGACCTAATATTCTCCGCTAGATATTCTGGTGACCAATAAATACTGCACCCTATGTGCTTTAATTTTACATGCTAATTTCTTATGTGGAACCTTATCAAAATCCAAGTAAATCACATCCACTAACGTCCCCTTATCAACTCTTCTTCTCTCATCCTCAAAAAATCCTGAAAGAATTGTCAAGATTTTTTAGTAAAACATTTGAACAAAATAACATTTTTTACAAATAGATCAATTTTATATACACGTAACATTCACGTACAGATTTTTGAAGTAAACTCTTCATCTGCTAATCAATATTACAAATACCAAATATTAAACCTCATTGTTCATGCATCATTCTTTTGGAATGCAATTCTTAACCACTTGTGAAATGGAGGAGTTGAGGTTTCATATGGTCAAACAAAAGTAAATAATTCCATTTTCATATTGTCAACTACTAAGTACAGGTCATTCTGGTATAACAACATTTCATAAACTCAAATTGGCTATAACGTGATTGACGAATTGTGGACACTATTTGGACAACGCAAACTTTCCCCTGAAAGAGTAAAGCGGTTTTCTATAGCATGATTTTCCATAGCGGAGGGTTGCAGAAGAACGTAACTGTCGTGTTATAGCAGAATGACTTGTATTATATAAAATAGAACTAGACACAGCACATACACCTTCAGTAGTGAACCAGCTTTACACATTAAGTCACCCAAGAAGCTAACTTATTGAGATATGCTCACCAGCGATGAGGGTGTAAGTAGTAGTAGGTTTGTCATTCAAGAAATACTTAAAATGGCAGATGTTCGCAGGTAAAGGGACGGCTGGAAAATGGGAAGCCTTCAGAAATGAGATAACAAGAATCCAGAGGAAGTATATTCCCGTTAGGATGAAAGGAAAGGCTGGTAGGTATAGAGAATTCTGGATGACTAAAGAAATTGAGGGTTTGGTTAAGAAAAAGAAGGAAGCATATGTAAGGTATAGACAGGATAGATCGAGTGAATCCTTAGAAGATTATAAAGGAAGTAGGAGTATACTTAAAAGGGAAATCAGGAGGGCAAAAAGGGGACATGAGATAGCTTTGGCAAATAGAATTATGGAGAATCCTATAAGTTTTTACAAATACATTAAGAACAAAAAGGGTAACTAGGGAGAGAATAGGGCCCCTCAAAGATCAGCAAGGCGGCCTTTGTGGAGCCACAGAAAATAGGGGAGATACTAAACGAGTATTTTGCATGAGTATTTGCTGTGGAAAGGGATATGGAAGATATGGATTGTAGGGAAATAGATGGTGACATCTTGCAAAATGTCCAGATTACAGAGGAGGAAGTGCTGGATGTCTTGAAATGGGAAAAGGTGGATAAATCCCTAGGACCTGATCAGGTGTACCCGAGAACTCTGTGGAAAGATAGGGAAGTGATTGCTGGGCCTCTTGCTGAGATACTTGTATTATCGATAGTCACAGGTGAGGTGCCAGAAGACTGGAGGTTGGCTAACGTGGTGCCACTGTTTAAGAAGGGTTGTAAGGACAAGCCAGGGAACTATACACCGGTGAGCCTGACCTCTATGGTGGGCAAGTTGTTGGAGGGAATCCTGAGAGACAGGATGTACATGTATTTGGAAAGGCAAGGACTGATTAGGGATAGTCAACATGGCTTTGTGCGTGGGAAATCATGTCTCACAAACTTGATTGAGTTTTCTGAGGAAGTAACAAAGAGGATTGATGAGGCAGAGCTGTGGATGTGATCTATATGGACTTCAGTAAGGCGTTCGAAAGGTTCCCCATGGGAGACTGATAAGCAAGGTTAGATCTCATGGAATACATGGAGAACTAGCCATTTGGATACAGACTGGCTCAAAGATAGAAGACAGAGGGTGGTGGTGGAGGGTTGTTTTTCAGACTGGAGGCCTGTGACCAGTGGAGTGCCACAAGGATCGGTGCTGGGCCCTCTACTTTTTGTCATTTACACAAATGATTTAGATGTGAGCATAAGAGGTACAGCTAGCAAGTTTGCAGATGACAACAAAATTGGAGGTAGTGAACAGCAAAGAGGGCTACCTCAGAATACAACAGGATCTGGACCAGATGGGTCAATAGGCTGAGAAGTGGCAGATGGCGTTTAATTCCGATAAATGCGAGGTGCTGCATGTTGGGAAAGCAAATCTTAGCAGGACTTATATACTTAATGGTAAGGTCCTAGGGAGTGTTGCTGAACAAAGAGACCTTGGAGTGCAGGTTCATAGCTCCTAGAAAGTGGAGTCACAGTTAGAGAGGATAGTGAAGAAAGCATTTGGTATGCTTTTATTTATTGGTCAGAGTATTGAGTACAGGAGTTAGGAGGTCATGGTGCAGCTGTACAGACATTGGTTAGGCCAATGTTGCAATATTGCGTGCAATTCTGGTCTCCTTCCTATCGGAAAGATGTTGTGAAACTTAAAAGGGTTCAGAAAAGACTTACAAGGATCTTGCCAGGATTGGAGGATTTGAGCTATAGGAAGAGGCTGAACAGGCTGTGGCTGTTTTCCCTGGAGCGTCGGAGGCTGTGGGGTGACCTTATAGAGGTTTACAAAATTATGAAGGGCATGGATAGGATAAATCGGCAAAGTCTTTTTCCTGGGGTCAGGGAGTCCAAAACTAGAGGGTATAGGCTTAGGGTGAGATGGGAAAGATACAAAAGAGACCTACGGGGTAATGTTTTCATACAGAGAGTGGTACGTGTATGGAATGAGCTGCCAGAGGAAGTGGTGGAGGCTGGTACAATTGCAACATTTAAGAGGCATTTGGATGGGTATATGAATAGGACGGGTTTGGAGGGATATGGGCCGGGTGCTGGCAGGTGGGATTAGATTGGGTTGGGATATCTAATCGGCATGGACGGGTTGGACCGAAGGGTCTGTTTCCATGCTGTACATCTCTATGACTCGCCACTCAGTGCAATTCATAAATGGAAGAAAAGTGGAATCTCGCTTACTCCAACCAGTTTCTTAGTCACACTAATTAGATCTGAAATGAGTACAAATGAGCGCAGTACAAATTTGAATTTATGTTTATATTACCAAAGCATCGGACTGAGGCACATAAAGCAACAGTCCATTGTTTATACTCTCTCTAAAAAAAAACTGTGGATGCTGGAAATTAGAAAAGAAAACAGAAATTGCTGGAAAAACTCAGGAGATCTGGCAGCAGCTGTGGAGAGAGAGCAGTGTGAATGTTGCGGGACCAGTGACCCTTCTTTAAACTGGAAATTATTCATACTCTTTTTTTATTAGAATGTACTAAGTTTCTGGCAATATTTGAAATCTGGAACTAGGTATGAACAGACTCAAAATGTAACTTGACAAATCTAGTGGTACTAAATGTTCAACATTCAAGTCAACGTCAGACATTTCCTAGTAGTACCTGTGGAGCAGAGTTGTTTTGTATAAAATAAATAAACTTGTTCTGTGGTAAAATAAAATTGAAAATATTGTTATTGGATTTCTTTTACCATTTAGAGATTTCAGGGAACTACAATGGTATGTTGTCAACAACTTAGAACACTTGAACTTTCTGTAATAGAAATAAACATTTACACATAATTTGTCAACAAACAAACTGGGATTAAAAAAAACCTGGAAGTAGTATAAAAAGTAAATATGAGCCAAGCGAGCATTCTCTTTCCCAGGATAATAGTTATGAAGGAAATAGTTTTTACTAAGGTGGATGAGTTATATCAGCTTATATCCATATTAGAAATGAGTGTGTAGGGGGAGAAATGAGGGAAGGAAAAGAAGCAGAAAATATTTATTTTCCCAGTGATGTGGAGGTTTCAATGTTGGACTGGGGGTGGACAAAGTCAGAAGTCACATGGCACCAGATTATAGTCCAACAGATTTATTTGAAATCACAAGCTTTTGGAGCGCTGCTCCTTCGTCAGGTGAAACTCTTCTGACATTTTCCCACTGAATTACCAATCCATGGAATAAATTACAAGAATGTGCAGTGTGTTTAAATTGTATATAGGGCTTCAAATGCATATATTCCAATGACCGGAAGATGCCTACAACTATTAAAAGTGGTTGAGGCTTACCTGTAAATAGCAAGATCAAGTGCGGCCTTCTGGAGCTTGCTTCATTCACACAAATACATTCACATTGCAATGGAGCACATGCATGTGCATGCATATACATATACACACAATGATTTAAAATTGGGCACTCCCAACACAATAGGCAAGCAATAGCCTTTCACAGAACAGTGGTCATTGAAATAAAGAATTGAAAATGTACAGGAAAAGATGTTTTATATATTGGAATCAATTATATACAGAGATGCAGCACAGTCCACTGTCCTTCCAGAAGATGCGCTGCTTAGGAGAGATATGGATGACGTGGCCCACAGCAGGATTTCCATCTGTGTTTCGCCCAAACAGAAAACGTAAGAATGTGAAAACGGCAAAGCAATTCCACTGCTAAAGATATAATTAAGGAAAGAGTTTAAAAAAACTATAGATTTTACTTTCTATTTCCTTCCATGACCACACTGGCCAAATGATTACTTTATGAGCATGAACATGCTAAAAACAGTATATTGTGCTCCAGAATACAAAGACCCACCATTAGAAGAAACTAAAACAAATTGGATTAAGCATTCTTTCCGGAAAATAATGAGTATTAAAAACAAGCTATGGATAACTAATCTTGCTGTACCAACTCTATTATAACCACCCTGAATATTACAGGACACGCTCATTTTGCAACAGTTTATTTTTACTGTTAGTATATGACCACTGTAGGTAAATATTCATAAGATTCTAATGTTCAATTTTGTTCTAACTTTAGTAAATTGGAGAATTACAGATTTGTTTTCATCAAAAATATGCTTTATTTGTTACAGCTAAGATAAGGAAACCAGTTCCGTTTTGAGAGAATTTTTTTAAGAATGCTCTGCATGCATAGCTTGAAGTTAGAAACATGAGAAGGAAATGGCTAATACCAGTAAGGTCTGCACATTTCCTTTTAAGCCCAGTCTCTATTGTACAATAAACTAGTTCATGCTTCAAAAAAAAAACCAAGTATATCAAAGCAACATATTAAATACTGCTGTAGCCAGCTTACAAAAATCACAATTATTGTCTATTCTTTTCAAATCAACAAACTTTCACATGATAAAAGTATACTATGTAAAAAATATTTTAATTGATGAACTGAGAAAAACAAACACTTTTCAAAATGATATAAAGAACATACCAGGTGAATGAAATTAAAGAAATCCAGCAAGTTAGATTTTTTTTGCTCGATTTCAAACCTTGATGTTTTTCACGGCAAACATTGTCTTTTTAAGCTGAGTAGCTTTCATTTGATGCAACATCAAAGTTGTATGTTGAACCAATTCCTCTTTGGGTGTGGTCACTGATTTAGTTACCCACAGGACTAATCAACATTCACATATATATTGAAAAACTAAAGCAATAACATTTCACAAAACCAACCGTAGCATGCTAATGTACAAATAATGGAGTAGTGTAGCTCAGATTCTTACCCACGATGCAAATTTTTAATCTCAACCCAGTAGCTTGAGGTAAGAATAGGGGGAAGTGACTGCAAATTAAATAAAGCCCAAGCATTACCATGAGATTCAGTGTGCAAATAGAAAAAGTCAAAGATATCTATTAGTAATAGTGGTGACCAATAACAGAGCAGTGCATTGCATTGCAAAAGCCTTATGTTAAATTGGTTTATTTACACATTTGTGTGTGTTTTAAAGCGAGTTAAGATTTATTTCATTGGCCTTTACACTTGGCAAACTTGCCTTAACAGAATGCAACACCTCACATTTATCTAAATTAAACTCCATCTGCCATCCCTTGGCCCATTGGGCCATCTGATCAAGGTCTTGTGGTACTCTGAGATAATCTTCTTCACTGTCCACTATACGACCTATTCGAGTATTCCAAGTCCAACATTCTGTATGGTTAAAAGATGAAATATTGTGAATAGCTAAGTTTCCAGCAGAGCCAGTTCCCCTGACAGCAACTTGTTGATTTCTGCATTTCACTATCTCGGTGAAATCATTGAAAATAGGGGTGCAAATTACTCTCACTGAGACTGCTTGTCAACCTTACTACATGCCAAATCTGGACCAATTTCTTGAGTCACTGTCATAAACACCATTTCTCAGCCACTGACTCCATCCATCTCTTTGGTCAGACAGGTTAAACCAGATAATTTGCAACTTTGGAGTCCTATTTTATGGGATGAGAACCAGATATGTTATCTCCATCACAAAGACTCCATACTTCAATTCATATAGGATTGCCCAGTTGTTTTCAATCTGCTTCAACATATTTAGTTGCTCCAGTACTCTCCTAGCCTGCCTCCTTTGTCTCTATATAAACCTGAAGTTTCCCAAACATTGTTGCCCATATCCTAACTTGTGCAGAGTCCCATTCACCCAAAACTCCTAAGCTCTCTGTCCCACATTACCAGCCAGTCTCAGAAAACCTTAATTTTAAATTACTCATCATCATTTTCAAATCTTCCTGTGTCTTGTCTCTACCTCCATTACCACTGCTCGTTTTACAAGTGCCTTCCTTGTGCAAAACCCTAACTTGGCTATTTTAACAATTAGAAGGAGAAACTGAGGACTGCAGATGCTGGAGGTCAGAGCTGAAAATGTGTTGCTGGAAAAGTTCAGCAGGTCAGGCAGCATCCAAGGAGCAGGAGAATCGACGTTTCTGGCATGAGCCGAAGAAGGGCTCATGCCCAAAACGTCGATTCTCCTGCTCCTTGGATGCTCCCTGACCTGCTGCGCTTTTCCAGCAAAACATTTTCAGCTATTTTAACAATTAGCTATTTTAACAATTTAACAAGACCCTCAAGCTTTGGAATTCCCTCCTTAAACCTCTCCATGTGTCTCTGCTCCTTTTGAGAATATGGTATAAGCAGGCAGGGAAAGACATAGGTTCTGAGTGTTGTGAAACAAGAAGTTCAGCTGAGCATGTCTCAGATCAGATAAGAATTTACAGTTAACAATGAGGTGCTGCAGGCAAGGGCAATGGGTTAACAAGGTGGAAAAGCATTCATTATGTAGAACCATTTAATAATAGAGCATTCAGTTTGTGAGATCAGTTTAACAAGATGAAATGTATTCATTATGTGAAGCCAGTTATTCATTGTGTAGCAGCAGATGGCTTAATCTTTACTATTGACACTCGCTGATTGTAACAGTCACCCAATGAATATGTATGTTGCCTTATTTGGATGCTCCTCCGTGTAAAATGAGTTATAAGACTTTCCTTATAATCCTGGTTATAATCCCAATGTTTTCTGCTTTAGTTTGTTCTTCTGTCTTATATCCAATAACAATCCTGTGAACTGTCCTGGATCAGAATATGCTATTGGCCTAAGGCGTAATCTAAATTCAAGTATTTTCTGTCAGTTCTCTCTCCTTCAAAACTAACCTCACACTTTTGTTTTCTTCCTTACTACCGTGAGTCTGCTTGTTTCCCAGGAATATGATCCTTGCAACCAACAAGCATGACTCTAAGGGTCTTCAGGTGCAGCAGTGGTATCCCGACCTCTGGGTCGGGGAATCTGGCTCAAGTCCCAACTCAAGATGCCATGGCCATAGAGATATGTCACAACATGTCAATGAGGTAGAGTCACTGGAATCTTGCCATTTAATGTCTCCAATCGATTTTCCTGCTTCTTGGATGCTGCCTGACTTCCTGTGCTTTTCCAGCACTACTCTAATCTTGACTTTAATCTCCAGCATCTGCAGTACCCATTTTTGCCAATTTAATTCGTCCAAAGATGTGCAGGTTAGGTGAATTGGCCATGGTAAATTGCCCATAGTGTTAGGTGCATTAGTCAGGACTAAATGTAGGGGAATGGGTCTGGGTGGGTTGCTCTTTGGAGGGTCGATTTGGACTTGTTGGGCCGAAGGGCCTGTTTCCACACTGTAGGGAATCTAATTTAAAACCTAATACATCTCTAACTTTTCCCATTCCTTGGCCCATTGGATCATCTGATCAAGGTCTTGTTGTACTCTGAGATAATCTTCTTCACTGTCCACTACACGACCTATCTCTGATGAATGGACATTGACCCAAAATATTAACTCTGGTTCTCTTACCACAGGTACTGCCAGATCTGCTTAGTACTTTCAGCATTTACTTTTTTATTTTCTTTAGATTAACAGTTCAGTTCTGTGCAATATAGTACAGAGAGAATCCTGCATCTTTTAGAAGGCTGTTAAAATATGCCCAATGCATTAAATGAATACTAGGAATTAGTAAAGCAGTTGACAATGCTTCTCCATCCAGTCACTCGTTCAGTTGGTGCCCCTCAGATCACCTAATGCACAAACTGACTTCAGTATTTTCTTACGTGACTACCACAGCATTTTGGCTATGAAAACTGACATAGCCTCTAATGGTGGGCGGCATGGTGGCACAGTGGTTAGCACTGCTACCTCACAGCGCCGGAGACCCGGGTTCAATTCCCGCCTCAGGCGACTGATTGTGTAGAGTTTGCACATTCTCCCCGTGTCTGCGTGGGTTTCCTCCGGGTGCTCTGGTTTCCTCCCACAATCCAAAGATGTGCAGGTCAGGTGAATTGGCCATGCTAAATTGCCCGTAGTGTTAGGTAAGGGTTAAATGTAGGGGTATGGGTGGGTTGCGCTTCGGCGGGTCGGTGTGGACTTGTTGGGCCGAAGGGCCTGTTTCCACACTGTAATGTAATCTAATCTAATGTGTTACCAACCAATTCAGCCTCTGTGTACTCATTACGCATGCAGCTTCAACTCACAGCAGACTCCAGCATGACCCCAACGGCTTCCAAAACTTTAAATCTTTCTCATAATCGTTATACTGAACTGTCTACCTCATTAGGCATCCATTTTCAAAACACTCAACAGGGTTACCCTGAAGCACGTGGCTGCTTCTGCTAAGTGTATTTGCGCACGCATCTTAGAAAAATGTGGTTAACACATATCCATTAAGTGTAAAGTAGACTTTGGTACAATTTACTACAATTATGCACTTGTTTTGTAATCATGTACTGCAAAGTCAAGATTTGTCTAGTGCAGCCAAATTTCTTTCAAGTTACTTTTTGCAAATTTAAGTTACACATTTGATTGTAACAAAAAATCTGAAAATGCTGGAAATCTGAAATAAACATAGAATGGTGGAGGAACTCAGCAGGTCTGGCAGCATTTGTAAAGACAGAAACAGGGTTAACATTTCAAGTTTGGGATGACTCTTCAGGACTGAAAAGGTGTTAGACAATAGGTTCTTTATACTTTTGACAGAGGCAGAAGAGGTGTAACAGGGCAGATGGAATACAGGTCCAATGCAAAAGACAAATGGTGGTTAGTAGTAGAGAAAGTAAAAAAAGTAAAATGAATGTAAATTAAAATGTAAAAGGGAGAGAATAAGTCCTTGCTACTAGGTGCAAAATAGATAAAATACAAGCATGACACGGGTGTGTGTGTGTGCGTGCGCATGCGCACCTGCATGCCCACCTGTGTCAAAATGCAAGATAAAATGGAGGACAGACAAAATGTTCAGTTCCTGAAGTTATCGATTTCAGTGTTGATGCCATGAGACTGTCGAGTGCCTAAGTGAAAATGAGGTACGATTCCTTCAGTTCTGAGGAAGGGTCACTACATCCGAAACTGAACTCTGTTTTCTCTCCACAGATGCTGCCAGACCTTGAGTTTTTCCAGCTACTTCTGTTTCTGATTTTGAGCATCTGTAGTTTTTCAGTTTTTTGTTGTTCCTTGATTTTGTGTTCTGCTTCATTGGAACATTGCTGCAGTTCCATGGCAAAAATGTTTGCATGACAGTAAGGCAATTTATTGAAATGCCAAGCAACAGGTATGCCAGCGTTACTCCTACAGAGAGAATGGCAGTGTTCCAAAAAATATGAAAGTGACTGGTGCAGCAGGCAGTGAAGATGGCAAAGGTTATGATAGCCGTCATAGCAAGTGAATTTGAGTAAATGAGTGGCAATATCTTTCTGAAATTATACACAGGCTATGGTGAAACCATACAGTTTTGGTCTTCTGGCCAGTGAAAGGATGTTTTGGTTATAGAGGGAGTGCATTGAAGATTTACCAGGCTGACTCCTGGGATGGCAAGACTGACAAAGAAAGAGAAACTGGATCAGTTTGGGTTATATTCCCTGGAAATTAGAAGAATGGAAGAAGATCTCATAGAAACCTATAAAATTCTAACAGGATTAGGCAGGGTAGATACAGGAAATATGTTCCCAATGACAGGGGAGTTCAGAAACAGAAATTACCATTTAGAGATAGGCAGTGGGCCATATAGGACTGAGATAAGGATGGAATTCAATGTCGCAGAAAGCTTTGAGATAAAGGGATCAAAAGGATAAGAAGAGAAAGTAGGAAGACTATCAGAAATACGAACAGGAGTAGGCCATTTGGCCCCTCAAGCCTGCTTCACCATTCAGTCGGATTATGGCTGCTCTGACACCTCTCATTCTTCTAAACTCAAATGAGTAGAGCCCACCTGTTTAACCTTTGCTCAGAAGACAATTGCTTCACATCGGGAATCATCCTTGTGAATAGTTTCTAAACTGCCTCCAATAAAATTCTTTCTTTAAATATGGAGTCCAAAACTGCTCATGGTACTCCAGATGTGGTTTCACAAGCACCTTATATAGTTGCAGCAAGACTTCTCTATTGTATTATTCCAAACCCCTTGAAATGAAGGTCAACGTTCCATTATACATATGTGCTAGCTTTCTTTGCTTTATGCACAAGATTCCCCCAAATCCCTTGTGTTGCAGCTTCTGCAGTTTTTTTTTGTCAGTTAAATAATATTCCGTTCTTCCAAAATGAACTTCACATGTTCTCACAATAAACGTCATTAGCCAACTTTTTGCCCACTTATTTCTCACTTTAAACTGTTGGTATCCCTCTTACACCCTGCCTTTCTACCTATTTTTGTATGACATGTAAATCTGGCTACAGTACATATGCTTCCTTCCCCCATATCATTAATATGCATTGTGAACAGTTACAGGGCGCACACTGATCTCTGTGGAACCCTATTGATTACAGGTCAGCAACTTGAAAAATAACCTGTTATCCCGATTTGCTGTTTCCAGCCCATTCACTGACTCGCAATCCATGTCAGTATATTACTCTAACATCGTTGGCTCTTACCTTATGACTTAGCCTTTTGTGAGGTACCTTTTCAAACACTTCCTGGAAGTCCAAATAACTAGATCCCCCCTACATCCACTCTGATTGCGACCTCAAAAAATTTCTAATAAATTAGTCGGATGTAGCCATGCTGACTAGGTTGGTTAGGTTATGATTTTCCAAATGTAGTGGTAATACTTCCTTAATAATCTATTCCAATCATTTTCCAACAACAATGTTGGCTCATTGGCCTATAATTGCTCACTTTTTGCCTCCTTCCTTGTGTCACATTGGCAGTTTACCAATCCTGTGGTAATTCTCCAGAATTCAAGGACTTGTGGAAGATTACAACCAAAGCATCCACCATCTCTGTAGTGACTACTTTTAGGTTACTAGGATGCAAGCCCCCAGAGCCAGGGGACTTATCTGCCTTTAGCCCCGTTAGTTTGTCTAGTGATGATGATGATGATACTTAATCCCCCCCCCCCCCAAATTAATCATTAATTACTAATGTAAAAGACCAAGGCAGTTATGACAGTACTCCAGATAAAGGCAAAATAGTAAGTCCAATTCCGGGTACTGCAATTTGGAACAGATCTGACAACATTAGAGGCAGTGCAGAAAAGATTTACGAGAATGGTTCCAGGGATGAGAAACTTCAGTCTTGTTTTCCTTGAAGCAGATCAGACTGAGATGAGTCTTGATTGAGGTATTCAGACTCATGAGGGACCTAGCCAATGTGAAAGGATAGACAGAAAGATGACAGATTAAAGTAATTGACAGAAGTAAAAATAGTACCAGGAAAAGCTTTATATGAATGGTTAACCAATGGAATACAGTGCCTGAGAATATGGTGGAGGCAGGTTCAATAGAAACATTCATAAAGGAATTGGATTATCAATCTAACGAAGAATGCCCAGAATAAGGGAGAAGATGGGAGAATGGCACCAGGTGAATTGTCTACTGAATTGTTCAAAGATATATGCATACATGATTCACTAATGTACTGTACGGTAACATCTCTGATTTGGCACAAATTCATCATTACCACTGAATAGTATCAGACAGTTGAAACAGTATTCTGGCTACTTCTGCTGCATATAGATATCCTTTTGTACTTTTCAGCACTGACATAGAATTTTTACCTTGTCATTTTGAGCAGAGCTGATATCTGGCTGGTTGCGGGCCATATCAGCCAAACCACAACATTCATCTGAATAGCCATTCAGCCAACTCCAGCAGAACACAACGATCAAATCTTCCGCTCACTCCCTATCTAGATTTCACAGGGACCATTTTCTCTGGGACACCCTAGTCCATTCATCGATCACTAACACACCCCCACCTCTCATGGCACCTTTCGATGCAACCACAGAAGGTGCAAAACCTGCCGCTTTACCTCCTCTCTGCTCGCCATCCAAAGGCCTAAACAGTCTTTCTGGGTAAAGCAGCATTTCACATGTACCTCCTCCAATCTCGTGTATTGTATTCACTGCAACCAATATGGCCTAGTCTACATTGGAGAAACCAAACACAGACTTGGTGACTGCTTTGAAGAATACCCTCTGACTGTGCGCAAGCATGACCCTGACCTTCCCGTAGCCAGTCATTTTAACACAGCATCCTGCTCGCATGCCTACTTGTCTGTCCTTGGCATGCTGTAGTGTTCCAGTGAATCACAGCACAAACTGGAGCAATAACATCTTATCTTCAGACTAGGCACTTTACAGCCTTCTGGAGTTAAATATTGAGTTCAACACCTTCCAAATTGTAAATCAACTACCATTTCTTCCCTTTCTTTTAGCTTTATTTCTTATATTCTCTGTCACCGTGTCCTCTCTCCCCTCCTCGACCCCAGTTGGACTATCCGTTTTTTTCAAGTGTGGCAATTAGACACACCATTTACTTTGCCATTCTCATACTCTGATCACTTAATCTGAACTACCAACATATTTTCTCCCCCAACACTTTACACACCTTCCCCCCAACTGTAGCTGCCCCCTCCACCCTTCACTTCAGCTCTGATGAACAGTCATCTAGACTCAAAGCATTAACTTGCTCTCTCTCCTTTAATTATTTTGTAGGTTTCAATGAGTTGACCTTTCATTTTTTTTTGAAGTCTTGAGAATATAGGCCCAGTTTGCCCAATCTCTTTTCATTTAGTACCAGTATTGTTGGAACAAATCTAGTAAATCTTCACGCACTCCCTCGGTGTCAATAATATCTTTCCTGAGATAAGGAGATCAAAATTGCTACACAGTCCTCCAGATGTAGTCCAACCAAGCTTCTATTCAAGTGAAGCAAGACTTCACCACTCACGTGCTCAAATCCTTTTCCGATATAAGTTAACATTCCATTAGCTTTCGTAATAAGTTTGCTGCACCTGCACGTCACCCTCCAGTGACTTAGTGTCAAAAACACCCAGGTGCCTTTGTGCATCTACAATTTCTAATCTCAACATTCAAGAAACTCTCTGCACATCTGTTCTTCCCACCAAAGTGGATAATCTTACATTTTTCCATATTACATTCCATCTACCCATTTTTGGCTACTCATTAAGTCTGTCTAAAAATTCCTGAAGCTGCTTTACATCTTCCTCACAAAGCACATTTTTGCTTTGCTTTGTATCATCCACAAATCTGGAGACATTACGTTTTGCCCCTATACTGGGGCCCGAACACTTACCGATGCTCATGTTACCTCACTAGTTACAACCTGCCATAAAGAGAATAACTAATTTATTCATACCATTTTCTGCCTGTGAGCCAATTCTTAATCCATGTCAGTCAGTATATTACCTCCTATATATGTGCTTTCCTTTTTCTAACCACCTTCTTGTGCAGGGCCTTAGCAAAAGCTTTTTTAAAGTTTAAGTATACTACATCCATCAACTCCCCTTAATCAATTTCAGCAACTTAAAGATTCAAACAAGTTCTTCAAACACAATTCACAAATCCATGCTGACTGTGCCCAATCAAATTATTATTATCCAAGTGTTCATTTATCACAGCCTTTGTCATAGATTCTCGCATTTCCTTACCACAGATGCAAGGTTGAAAAACTTCTAGTTCTGCGTTTTCTCTCTCACTTCATTCGTAAATAAGGGGGTAACATTTGCTATCTTCCAATCTGCAGCAATCAATTCAGAATCTAAACACTTTGGGAGATAATCACTAATGCATCGACTATAGCCACGTACTTCAATGCTCTTGAATGCGGAATAACAGTTCCTGTGCACTTACCATTCAGCTTCATTAATTTTTCCAGTACAACCTTCCAACTAATAGGAATTTACTGAAACTCCTCATTCTCCCTCGTGACTAAGATCTCTTAATTCTAGATTTCTTGTATCTTCCTCAGTGAAATCAGAAACAAAGTGATCACTTATCCTTTCTGTTACTACTGAATTATAAACTATCCTGACTCTAAGCCCATTGGAGACAGCATTTTCGCTATACATTTCCTCTATGTATCTATAGACACTTTTACAGTACATTTTAATGTTTTTCTTTTTGCTAGATCACATTCGCATACTATTCAATCTTTCCTTATTTTTTCTTGATCCTCCTTTGCTGTACTCTAAACACCTCTCAATTCTGAAATTCAATACTATTTCTGGCTATTAGTAAGCCTTTTCTTTTAATTGTCTACAATCTTGAACTTTGTCAGTCACAGTTAATGTCATTTTTTGAACTTTTTCACCTTGATATACACATAGTTGCTGTAAGCCATGGAACAGCTCTTTAAAAGACATCAATTGCTTATGTATGATCATGCCTTTTAATGTATTTCATAATCCATTTCAGCTAGTGTGTCTCACAGGCCTGTATAATTTCCCTCATTCAAATTTAACACTTTTGCTTCAGATGAACTACCTCACTTTCAGACATAATGTAAAGCTCTATCATATTGTGGTCATTCATCCCTAGAGGTTCTACAGCAACAAGTTTATTAACAAGTTCTTATTCATTATGTAATATTAAATCTGGAATAGCCTATCTCCAAGTTGGCTCCTCATCATACTGCTCCAGGATAGGGGGGAGGGGGGATGATCTTCAGACAGTCAGAGATGTACAGCACAGAAACAGACCCATTCGTCCAACTCGTCCATGCGGACTAGATCTGGTCCCATTTGCTAGCACTTGGCCCATATCTCTCTAAACCCTTCCTGTTCATATACCTATCCAGATACCTTTTAAAAGTTGTAATTGCACCAGTCTCCACTACTTCCTCTGGCAGCTCATTCCATACATACACCACTCTGTGTGAAAAAGTTGCCCTTTAGGTCCCTTTTAAATGTTTCCCCGCTCACGCTAAAGCTATGCCCTGTAGTTCTGGACTCTCACCCCAACCCCCCCGCCTAGATTCTGCAGTATCCAATACCTTTACTCCTTTCTTGATATTATGTGGAGTGAATTGAATTGGCTGAAAACAGGCATCTATAATGCTGGGGGCCCCCAGAGGAACAGGTGGAAGATCATCCATTTGACACTTCTGGCTGAAGATTGCCATGAATGCTTCAGTCTTATTCTTTGTGCTAATGTGCTGGAATCCCATTCTTGAGAATGGAGATACTGGAGGAGTCGTCTCCACAAATGAGTTGTTTCATTGTCCATCACTATTCAAGACTGGATGTGGCAGAACTACAGATCTGATCCACTGGTTGCGAATCGCTTTGCTCTGTCTATCACATGTTATTTGTGCTATTTGGTGTATAAATAGTTGTTTTGTAATTTCAGCAGGTTGACACCTCACTGTTAGGTATGCCTTACAGCGATCATAGCTTGACAGTAATGGTAAAGTGGAGAATATGCCAAACCATGAGGTTGCAGATTGTGCTGGAGTACAATGATGCTGATGGCCCAAAGCACTTCATTGATATCCAGTCAAGTTGCTCGATCTGTATGAAGTGTACCAATTCATATGGTGGTAGTGCCACAAAATATGAGGGAGGGTATTTTCAATATGAAGATGGAATTTATCTTCACAAGGACCACATCAGCCTTACCATACTGCCATTTATAGATGCAACTGCAGCAGCAGATTGGTCAAGTAAGTTATTCCCATCTTGTTAGTTCCCTCAGCACCTGCCATGAACCTAATCCAGCATCTGTGTCACAGAGACTCAACCTACTTGGTCAGTAGTGGTCTTAACAAGCCACTCTTGATGGTGTACACTGAAATCCCCCATACAGATTATATATTGCATAATATCCGATGAAGAAACAGGTACAGCTGGGGCCAATGCGGGTGCCGCCAACCCAACCAGTACCCTTCCACTGACACCCCTCCTTCGACTGACTGAATTAGTCCTCACTCTTAACAACTTCTCCTTCCAATCCCCCCACTTCCTCCAAACCAAAGGAGTAGCCATGGCCACCCGCATGGGCCCCAGCTATGCCTGCCTCTTCGCGGATATGTGGAACAGTCAAGTTTCCACAGCTACACTGGCACCATCCCCCACCTTTTCCTCCTCTACATCGATGATTGTATTGGCGCTACCTCGTGTGCCCATGAGGAGGTTGAACAGTTCATCCACTTTACTAACACCTTCCACCCCGACCCAAATTTACCTGAACCATCTCAGACTCCTCCCTCTCCTTCCTTGACCTCTCCATTTCTATCTCGGGCGACCGACTCAACACAGACATTTACTACAAACCGACCGACTCCCACAGCTATCTAGATTACACCTCCTCCCACCCTGCCCCCTGTAAAAATGCCATCCCATATTCCCAATTCCTTCGCCTCCGCCGCATCTGTTCCCAGGAGGACCAATTCCATTACCGAACAGCCAAAATGGCCTCCTTCTTCAAAGACCACAATTTCCCCTCTGATGCGGTCGACAATGCTCTCCACCCCATCTCCTCCACTTCCCGCACCTCTGCCCTTGAACCCCGCCCGTCCAATCGCCACCAAGACAGAACCCCACTGGTCCTCACCTTCCACCCCACCAACCTCCGGATACATCGGATCATCCGCCGTCATTTCCACCACCTCCAAACAGACCCCACCACCAGGGATATATTTCCCTCCCCACCCCATCAGTGTTACTGAGAGACCACTCCCTCCACGACTCCCTCGTCAGGTCCACACCTCCCACCAACCCAACCTCCACTCCCGGCACCTTCCCCTGCAAACACAAGAAGTGCAAAACATGCGCCCACACCTCCCTCCAAGGCCCCAATGGATCCTTCCATATCCATCGCAAATTCACCTGCACCTCCACACACATCATTTACTATATCCGCTGCACCAGACGTGGTCTCTTCTACATTGGGGAGACAGGCCGCCTACTTGCGGAACGTTTCAGGGAACACCTCTGGGACACCCGCACCAGTCAACCCAACCGCCCCGTGGCTGAACACTTTAACTCCCACTCCGCCAAGGACATGCAGGTCCTTGGCGTCCCTCTCCCAAATTCCCCCTCCCCCACCTTTTATCTCAGCCCACTTGGCACACCAGCCTCATTCCTGAAGAAGGGCTTATGCCCGAAACGTCGATTCTCCTGCTCCTCGGATGCTGCCTGGCCGGCTGCGCTTTTCCAGCACCACACTTTTCAGTACTGATTCATTAACCAAGGAAGAGCAGTGTGTCATAATCAGCAGGTTTCTTTGCCCATGTTTGACCAGAGTCAATGTTAGGCAACTCCCTCCCAAATATATACCACGAGGCCACAATCTTTTCTGGCTGTCTTGCCAATGGGACAGGACATAATCGGGAACGATGCTGTTATCTGGGATAGTGTGTATGAGGTGTGTTTCTGTGAGTATGACTATACTGACAGCATTAAGTGCTGTTTGACTAAACTGAGAGATAGCTCTTTCAATTTTAACACGAGCCCCAGATGTTAGGAGAACTTTTCAAACAATGCTATATTTGCTATTGTTACTTTCAGTGCCTTAGCTAATGCCAAGTGGTCTGTCTAGTTTCATTCCTTTGTTGAGGCTTTCTAGATTGATAAAACTGAATGGCTTGCTAAGACATTTCAGAGGACAGTTGAGAGTTGACTCATTCAGAGCCTGGAATTATGTGTAGGCCAGAACAAGGACAACAGCTTTCCTTCCCGAAAGGACATTAACGAACTAGACCGCTTTTACAACAATTGACTATGGCTTCATCATTAAGACCTATTTAAAAAGAAAATCTGTTTTTCTTTTGAATTCAAATTCCACCATCTGTCACAATGGGATTCATACCCAGATTCCCAGAATACTACTTGTGCCCCTGGATTACTCGTCCAGCGACAATACCAGGAGGCCATTGCCTCTCCTATCTCCCAGTCCACATCTGATGAAAATCAGTGCAAATTGAAACCATTTTCCTTCAGGACACATGCCAGAACCCCACTACTACTTGATGTGATGCAGATGTTACATATAAGTGGCAGTATTGTACTACCGCCATACTGCGGAGACCAGGATTATCATGTTGTGGTCGGAATTGGGAGGCAGAGTCAAAAATGAAGATAGTATCCACCCTGAATGTTCAGCTTCTATGAGGGGCAAAGGTGGAAAGACGAAAACCATGAATAGTCTTTGGGAGGAAGAGAAGATATAAGTAGCCTGCACCCTGTATTGAAGTGTGGATAAAGTGTGTGTTAACTTTAATGAGGAATAGGGGGTGGGCATGAAACACTCAGATGCAAAATGAAGTAGAGATATAGCAGTATTATTTTGAACTAGAGTGAAGGTAGCACATTGAATGCAAGTTGCAAGTACCAGTACATGTCAGAAGAAAAGCACTTACTGTTGTAATGGGCACAGTCTTACACAGGTCATTGTTAGTGAAAGAATTGTAGATGTGGGCAAAGATTCACTTCAATTGATTGGCTGAGTGATAGCAGATTAACCACTTTCTATAATGTGCAGTGTCTCACTCAATATGGGGCACTTCATACGTTTTAAAATGAAAACTTCCCACCCCTCCAACCGTAACAAGGACAGAATGCCCCTGGTGCTCACCTTCCACCCTACAAACCTCCGCATAAACCAAATCATCCGCCGACATTTCTGCCACCTCTAAAAAGACACCACCACCAGGGATATATTTCCCTCCCCACCCCTTTCCACCTTCCGCAAAGACCGTTCCCTC
>NC_057716.1:17385464-17485580 GCF_004010195.1 Chiloscyllium plagiosum | reverse complement strand
CCCCCCCCCTCCTCTAGCTTATCTCTCCACGCTTCAGGCTCTCTGCCTTTATTCCTGATGAAGGGCTTTTGCCCGAAACGTCGATTTTGCTGAAGCTCCTCGGATGCTGCCTGAACTGCTGTGCTCTTCCAGCACCATTGATCCAGAATCTGGTTTCCAGCATCTGCAGTCATTGTTTTTACCCGCTATTGCCCAAATCCAAGCTGACATGAAATACGTAGGTAGAACGAGCCACTAACATTTGTTTTGCTTCATTTCTTTACATTTCACATCCACAACTACTACATTCCTTCTACTTGACCACATCTGTAAAACTCTCCTACAACAGCTTGTAATGGTTAAATGCCAGTTCATAAGTGGTTAATTCAAATTGAACTGTCTATCAATATTCATTGTCTGCTGTAGAAGACGACTGCATGCTATGTATGTTCAACCAGCATGAAGCATAAAATCTAGTGGAATATAATGCACATAATACACTCCAACACCTTTAGAAATATCCCAAGTTCATAAAGTAGCAACACAGGCTAATTTTAAGAAATAAAAGAAACAGTCTGATTTGCGGTTCCTCCCCTTTCCGAAACCTTAAGGGAAAAATAGTACAAAGCTGTTTACATAAATGAAAGAAAACAAGATAGAACAAACAATTTCATTATTTACATCTATACAATATCATGTTTCAATACAGTAGTTGGAATCTTGACTTGATGATTTGGCTTCTGTTCTGGATATCATGGCAATCTCTTGAACCATGAAGGCAATGAAGATACAGGAAAAACACATCTAACATTTGATATTGAATTTTAATGGTCTCATTTATTTTTAATCAGTCTGATTCTGTCTTCCACCGAACTGCAGTCTTTATCTAGGAATTTCAAAGAAGGTTTGTAGCACTGTGAAACTTAGATTAAATGGTACATCTTAAACATTGCAAACGGTTCCACAAAATTTGGTTGTCACACTCCCAAAAACACACCATTACAAAATTTAATAGCTGACACACCTAGTGTTGGTCACTGCTATGTTTATCGTCTTTGGGAAGAATTGTTCTGGTGTTAGCTGTGGGAAATTGGGGTCTATTCAAAATTGAACACTCCTGGTATTTCTGGTGTAACATGACACTTCATGTAATGGCTGCTACATCAGTTACTTCTCTTCTCCAGATATAAACAATTTCTGAAACAAGGATAAAAAGAAAGTTCAAGATAACTGTTATGAAAGCTACCAGGCCACTAGCCAAAGTGTTTAGGGAAGAGAGAAGAGTTTGTTTATTGGAAATTTTATACTGTCTTTGCAATGGAAGTGGAGAATGGTTATTTTGGTATTATGAGTAGCTTTACTCTTGCTCATTGGCTTAAAAGATTCAGACAGGGGATAGATACAATGTAGATTGCTAGCCCCAAAAATAGGGTATAATCAACAATTACTCAGAGTTAGAGAGGGTGCCCTTGTGAAGGAATAATCCTTGTTAAACAAGTGCCTTCTTCAGACGTAAAGTGGCCAGGAGAAGATGAAGTAGATCCAATGATTCCTTCGGCTGAAGACAAGGGATTTGCCTCCACCACTTCAACCTGTATTGGACTATAAGTTTTCGGCATTACTAATTTATCATATCTAAACAGGATTTTAAACAATTAACCACCTGAAAATTCCTTAAGAAAGGTATAATACCTATGTTATTTAACTGTGATCACAAATCCCCAAAAACCTGATACAATGCACAACAATATCATAAGTGCACTTGAAGAAAAATAAGTGAGTGACAAAGCTCCATTTTATGGTGGCACAGTAGCTCAGTGGTTAGCACTGCTGCCTCACAGCACCTGGGACCCGGGTGCAATTCCAGCCTCGGACGACTGTGGAGTTTGCACAGTCTCCCTGCGTCTGCGTGGGTTTCTTCCGGGTGCTCCGGTTTCCTCCCACAATCCAAAAGATGTGCAGGTTAGGTGAATTGGCCATGCTAAATTGCCCATAGTGTTCAGGGATGTGTAGATTAGGTGTTTTAGTCAGGGGTAAATGTAACAGGGTAGGGGAACGGGTCTGGATGGGATACTCTTCAGAGGATCAGTGTGGACTTGTTGGGCCGAAGGGCTTATTTCCACACTGTAGGGATTCTATGAATTCTATGACCACAGTGATACCTGCTGAACCCATGTAGTGTTATTCATATGGGAGTTTAAACAGAATTCATGGTGTTTACTAAATAAAGTCTATTGAGCCTTGGACAGAATTAATTATTTGCAGCCGCTGCCACTGCTCATCTTAAGCAAAAAACAAAAATACTTGTTACTAACTTAAGTGAAACTAACTAAATGATTTCTACAATGTGTGAAGAACCTGAAAAGGAGGCTCATACAAAAGAACAATACCCTCAACTTCCTCTATTGGCTTAAAAGGAAACGTATAATGATCCAGTGGTATACAGACCAGAATATCCTTAATTCAGTCCTAAGTCCACGCTGAATTTTGTGATCCAAGTCAGTAGTTGCCAGACTGTTAGTGGCCTCATGAGATAACAGGGGGCAAGTAAATACGCAGATATGAAACATTAAAAGATTCTTAATTTCTAACTGTACTCCAAACGCCCTTATCAGAACATGCACATCAGGACAAGCTTGGTAGTGATGCCCTCCACACAAATCTTCAACGGGCGCCGTCTACTGTTTTGGAAGAATTACAATGTCCTTCAAAAATGAAGTGTGTGGAGCAGACTCATTTACTTTTTAACAGGTCTTGAGTCAAATAAATGCTCTTTCTCTCAGTCATGAGTCATTCCAAGCACTTCTCAATAAAAATAGCAATGCATCGAAAATCTACAGTGTCTTGAAGTGGCCTGCTCTGTAGTCAAAGGAATCCAATCTGAAAACCACACATTAAGCCACAATGTAACTATATTAATGGTGGGAAAGAAAGGAAACAAAAAAAAATGATTATGGCGCAGACAAGGCAAGCACTAAACAACATGGGCTAAAAATTGGATAGCTCCTGTTTCTAGATATGCAGGTTGTGACTTGTAATTTCCCCCCTCTTAGTACTGCTGAAGCAAATTGTCTATAATTCTAGGTAATCTAAGATGGAGGACGGGAAAAATTTCTGGCTGTAACAGGCTGCTCCTTTTTTGAGGTATTTTAGTTGTTGGAGGTGACTTCCTCAAATGCCAGAAGCAGCAATTACTGTTTTATATGCTGTTGCAATTGTTTTGGAAATTTGAAAGGAAAAGTCAAAATAACAGCACTTTTAAAAAGGGAGAAAGACAGACAAATGCAGCAAGCACATGGTCTGTAGGGGAGAAAGGGTTAGAAATCCACACTGCTAACTGACACAGTAGTGAATCTGCACAGTTACTGCCTTTGCTGTTTGAATTCATGTATCGTTGTACATCAGAGCGCGTCTAGGAAAACTTAAACAGCAAAACTCACAACTGATCTCGAAGGAACCTTTTTGGGGGAGGTCACAGTACAGAAACAGATAAGTAAATAGTTTTTAAGTATAGCCTTGCTGTAAATCTACAATAGTGAATAGAGTGAGTCCTTTCTTGATTATATGTTTTATTGATTGAATTTCAAAAATATAAGCCGTAAGTATTAAGTTAGCCTGAGGCAGTGTTTTGCAGAGCAATAAGACGGTGCTATTTTCTGGGTCTGTTGACTGGAAGGAGCAAAGTGACCTTTAATAGCGTGATATGTTCTTCTTGTCGGATGTGGGATTTTTGGAAGAGTTTAAGGGTTATTGATGATTATATCTACAATAAATGTCATTGGTTACAAATCCTGTCAGATCAAATGGATTGGCTGAAGTGATAGTTAGAAGCAATGAGGACACTACAGGAGCAAGGGGGTGTGGTGGATGGCAGTTACAGGAAGGGAGAAAAGCCACAGATACAGTCAGGGAGATAAGTTAACTCCAAGGAAGGTCAGAGGGGTAGGCGGGTAGAACAGGAGTCTTCTGCTGCTTTCCCCATTTCAAACAAGTATGAAAATGTAGGGGGTGACGGATTCACAGGGGAATGTAGCATGAACAGCCAGGTTTCTGGTATCAAGACTGGCTCTAATGTCATGAAGGTTGCATTGGGTTCCAAACAATCGATTGTGTCAGGGGACTCTCTAGTCCAGGGCACAGATAGACGTTTCTCCGGCCAGCAGCAAAAAATCAGAATGGTGTGTTGCCTCCCTGGTGCCAGGTTCAAAGATGTTGCAGAGAGGGTGCAGAATGTTTTCAAAGGGGAGAGGGACCAACAGGAGGTCATTATATACATTGGTACCAATGACATAGGAAGGGAAAAAGACGAGATTCTGGAAGGTGAATATAGAAAGTTAGGCAGGAATTTAAAAAGGAGGTCCTCGAGGATAGTAATATTTGGATTACTCCCGGTGCTACGAGCTAGTGAGGGTAGAGCAGATGAATGTGTGGCTGAAGATCTGGTGTATAGGAGAAGGATTCACATTTTTGGATCATTGGAATCTCTTCTGGGGTAGAAGTGCCCTGTACAAGGAGGACGGATTGCACCTGAATTGGAAGGGGACTAATATACTGGCAGGGGGATTAGCTAAAGCTGCTCAGGAGTATTTAAACTAGTAAGGTGGGTGGGTGGGACCCAGGGAGATAGTGTGGAAAGAGATCAATCTGAAATGAGTACCAGTGAGAAGTGAGTCAAACAGTCAGGGCAGGTAGGAACAAAGCAGAGAACAAAATAGGACTGATAAATTAGCATTTATTTCAATGCAAGAGGCCTAACAGGGAAGGCAGATGAACTCGGGGCATAGTTAGGAACATGGGACTGGGATATCATAGCAATTACTGAAATGTGGCTGAGGGATGGACAGGACTGGCAGCTTAACGTTCCAGGATACAAATGCTACAGAAAAGATAGAAATGGAGGCAAGAAAGGAAGGGAAGTGGCATTTTTCATAAGGGATATGATTACAGCTTTACTTAGGGAGGATACTCCCAGAAATACATCCAGGGAAGTTATTTGGGTGGAACTGAGAAATAAGAAAGGGACGATCACCTGATTGGGATTGTATTATAGACCTCCTAATAATCAGTAGGAAATGGAGAAACAAATTTGTAAGAAGATTTCAGTTATCTATAAGAATAATAGGGTGGTTACGGTAGGGGATTTTAACTTTCCAAACATAGACTGGGACTGCCATAAGTGTTTAGATGGAGAGGAATTTGTTAAGAGTGTACAAGAAAATTTTCTCAGTCAGGATGTGGATGTACCTACTACAGAAGGTGCAAAACTTTCTGTTGGGAAATAAGGCAGGGCAGGTGACTGAGGTGTTAGTGGGAGAACACTTTAGGGCCAGCAACCATAATTCTATTAGTTTTAAAATAGTGATGGAAAAGGATAGACCAAATCTAACAGTTGAAGTTCTAAATTGGAGGAAAGCTAATTTTGACAGTATTGGGCAAGGACTTTCAAAAGCTGATTGGGGCAAATGTTCACAGCTAAAGGGACGGCTGAAAAATGGGAAGCCTTCAGAAATGAGATAACGAGAGTTCAGAGACAGTATATTCTTGTTAGGGTAAAAGGAAAGGTTGGTAGGCTTAGGGAATGCTAGATAACTAGAGAAACTGAGGGTTTGGTTAAGAAAAAGAAGGAAGCTTATATCAGGTATAGACAGGAGAGATCGAGTGAACCCTTAGAAGAGTATAAAGGAAGTAGGAGTATACTTAAGAGGGAAATCAGGAGGACAAATAGGGTGAAGGAGAATCCTAAAGGTTTTTACAAATACATTAAGGACAAAAGGGTAACTAGGGAAAGAATAGGGCCCCTCAAAGATCAGCAAGGCAGCCTTTGTGAGCAGCAGGAGATGGGGAGATGGTATTTTGCATCAGTGTTTACTATGGAGAAGGCCATGGAAGATATAGAATGGGGGTAAATAGATGCTGACATCTTAAAAAAAATGTCCATATTACAGAGGAGGAAGTGACTATGGAGAAGGCCATGGAAGATATAGAATGGGGGTAAATAGATGCTGACATCTTAAAAAAATGTCCATATTACAGAGGAGGAAGTGCTGGATGTCTTGAAAAGCATAGAGCTAGATAAATCCCCAGGACCTGATCAGGTGTACCCTAGAACTCTGTGGGAAGTAATTGCTGGGCCCCATGCCGAGATATTTGTATCATCGATAGTCACAGGTGAAGGGCCAGAAGATTGGAGGTTGGCTAACATTGTACCATTATTTAAGAAGGGTGGTAAGGACAAGCCAGGGAACTACAGACCAGTGAGCCTGACGTCAGTGGTGGGCAAGTGAGAGAATCTGAGGGACAGGATTTACACGTATTTGGAAAGGCAAGGACTGATAAGGGATAGTCAACATGGCTTTCTGCATGGGAAATCATGTCTCACAAACTTGATTGAGTTTTTTGAAAAAGTAACAGAGAGGTTTGATGAGGGCAGAACAGTGGACGTGATCGATATGGACTTCAGTAAGGTTTTCGACAAGGTTCCACAGGGAGACTGGTTAGCAAGTTTAGAGCTCACGGAATACAGGGAAAACTAGCCATTTGGTACTGGCTGAAAGGTAGAAGACAGAGGGTGGTGGAAGGTTGTTTTTCAGACTTGAGGCCTGTGACCAATGGAGTGCCACAAGGATCGATGCAGGATCCACAACTTTTCGTCATTTATATAAATGATTTGGATGCGAGTATAAGAGGTATAGTTAGTAAGTTTGCAAATGACACCAAAGTTGGAGGTGTAGTGGACAGCAAAGAAGGATACCTCAGATTACAACAGGAACTTGATCAGATGGGCCAACGGGCTGAATGGCGGCAGATGGAGGTTAATTTAGATAAATGCGAGGCACTGCATTTTGGGAAAGCCAATCTTAGCAGGACTTATACACTAAATGGTAACATCCTAGGGAGTTTTGCTGAACAAAGAGACCTGGAGTGCAGGTTCATAGCTCCTTGAAAGTGGAGTCGCAGGTAGATAGGATAGTGAAGGCAGCAAAGGAGTATAGGAGTTGGGAGGTCGTTGTATAGGGCTGTACAGGTCGTTAGCTAGGCCACTTGTGGAACATTGCATGCAATTCTGGTCTCCTTCCTATCGGAAAGATGTTGTGAAACTTGAAAGGGTTCAGAAAAGATTTTCAAGGATGTTGCCAAGGTTGGAGGATTTGAGCTATAAGGAGAGGCTGAATAGGCTGGAGCTGTTTTCCCTAGTGCGAAGGCTGAGGGGTGACCTCATAGATGTTTATAAAATCATTGAGGGGCATGGAGTGAATAAATAGACAGTCTTTTCACTGGGGTGGGGGAGTCCAGAACTAGAGGGCACAGGTTTATGGTGAGAGGGAAATGATATAAAAGGGACCTAAGGGGCAACCTTTTCATGCAGAGGGTGGTGCATTAATGGAATGATGTGCCAGAGGCGGTGGAGGTTGGTACAATTGCAACATTTAAAAGGTATTTTGATGGGTATTAATCGGAAGGGTTTAGAGGGATATGGACCAAGTGCTGGAAAATGGGACTAGATTAGTTTTGGATATCTGGTTGGCACGGACGAGTTGGACTGAAGGGTCTGTTTCTGTGCTGTACATCTCTATGACTCTAATCTGCACAGCTGGCCGATGGCTCAGTTAGGTACCTTGTAACGTGTGCGCGTGTACCATAATGTGTTTCGGTTGTCTTACACCTCTTAAAAAGGCAGCCTTCCTGCCTTAAAGAGGGCTGCACTCATTCCACAGGAGCTACGCTGTCTGCCAAAACTCAAGGGAACCAACAGGTGCTAAGAGGAGGATCTCAGGTTTCTGGATGTTGAGCTGGAGACCATGGTTTAGGAGGTCAACAGGAGAGATTTTTCTTCTCTGGGATGTCAGAAGATACTTAAATGAACCATCCGAGAAAGGAGTGTGAGTAGCTGGCAAAGGAGATAAATTCCCAGAGTCTGGGCTCTAGAATCTGTCAGCCGTGCTGAAAGAAGTTCAATGACCATAGATGGGTGATTAAGATCGAGGAATGTATCTTCATTTAACACCTTTTACCTGCCACACCAGAAATATCTCCTGCTGCCTAATATGCTACATCTCTACTCGCTCATCAGCAGTCCCAAGCAGTTCAGGACTCTGATCCAACTTTCAGATGCTCACTTTCAAAAATCCAACAATGATGCCAACATTACATTCACTTCATATAGCTTTCACATACTTTGAAATTTTCAGCTTCTTCAGTTGAAGCAAACAAGTTGCAATATATTTAACCACATACTTCCTCCTTTCACAAGAACGAAAGTGGCTCTGAATGCAGGGACTGCAACAGGAAAAAAAAGATGGGAACAGACATACCAGCATGACCTAAGCCCTAGGAGAAATAACACTGACCATCATGGGCCCAGTGTGACAGACGTCACTGTACCCTGTGCCACCAAGAACATTTAGTACGATGTTCCTCCCTTTGGGGCTCTCTCAAATAACACTTCACCCTTATCCTACCATCCGGAATGAAGTGCAAGCTGCAGATTGAGAGAATATGCATGTATTACTGTTCACTAACTATTTGTGAAAAGTGTCAGACTGGAAATAGATTATAAATATACGGTTGCAAATTACTGACTAGATATTTTGCTTACAACAGTGAAATCACGATCAGCTGAATCACAGTGGGTCTGCCCACAAACATGCTTTAAATTTGTCTTGAAAACAGCCAAGGAGGCCCCCTTGTAATCCGATATTCCTGCAACTGCATTCAATGTCAAAAATGAATGAAAACATAGTTAAAAAGAAAAGCAAATATATGAAAGATGATTTTTCCATTTGTTCACATGAGAAAAAAGTCTGGCATTGTAAAACAAAAAGCATTGAACAATTTTAGAAGTTAGTTCCAGAAAAAACTTTGTCGTGCTTAAGTGTGTTGTCTAAGGACAGTGTGATGTGTGCACAGTGTAATCGATGTAGTCAAATGTTATCAGTGTTTTAATGCTGCATTATGAAATCCCAAAGCATTTTGTAGCTTCATCTTGGGAAGCAAACAGGTGAATGGGTGGGCATGCATCAGACCCTCACATTCATGGACCTCCTTGGTTGAACAGAGTTGTGTTCCATTAATTTTGTTGTGCAGTGCACGGTGTCATCTACTTTGGTGTAAGTTTCATGGTTTTCTCTTCTGGAATTTATATGCCGTCTCTTGCATATGAGCAGAACAGGATTTGACATTGGGATAGTTGGCCTCACGCAGCTCCTTTTTGTTCTTAGCATCTTGGAGTCATAGCCGATTTGAACCCAACATGTCTTCATTTTCCATAGCACTTCCATCATGAACACAATCTTGACAACAGCTGTGTTGTGTTTAACATAGCAATGTTTGTAATGGACAATACTTGTGGAGATGTTTAAACAATCATCCCCCCCCCCCCACAATGACAAAAATTACTCAAGTCAATTCATAGGGTTGGAATGAGGCAAAATGTGACCCAAACCATAAGATACTGGAGCAGAATTAGGCCAATTGGCCTATTGCTTCTCTTCTACCATTCAATCATACCTGATGTTTTTCAAACCCTATGCTCCTGCCTTTTCCATGTAACCCACAATCCCTTTACTAATGAAGAATCTCTCTCTATCTTAAATACACTCAATGACATGGCCTCCACGGCCTTCTGTGGCAATGAGTTCCACAGATTAACTACGCTCTGGCTGAAAACATTCCTCTTCATCTCAGCTCAAAGGTCATTCCTTCAATCTGAGGCCATGACCTTAGGTCCTAAACTCTCCTACTAGTGGAAACACCACCATCATATCCACTCCATCCAGGCCTCTCAATATTTTGTAAGTTTAAATAAGATAGCCCTCTTCCTTCCAAATTCCATTGAGTACAGATCCAAAGTTCTCAATCCCTCCTCAGACCGAAGGGTCTGTTTCCATGCTGTACATCTCTATGACTCTATGACCTGTCTCATACTACAAGCCTTCCTCCCCAGAGTCATTCTGTACCCCATCCAACACCAGCACATCCTTCCGTTGGAGCCCAGAACTGCTCACAATATTTCAATGCGATCTGATCACAGCCTTACATAGCCTCAACAGTACATCCCTGCTCTTGTATTCTGGCTGTCTCGAAATGAATACTAACATTGTTTTGCCTTCCTATCAGCAAAATGAATCTGCATATTTAGGTTAAGAGAATCCTAAACTAGGAGTCCCAAGTCCATTTCTGCTTCAGATTTCTAAAGTCTTTCCCTAGTTCAAAAATAGTCAATAGCCTCTATTCTACCTACCAAAGTGCATAACCTCACATTTGCCCATATTGTATTCCATCTGCTACTTCTTTGCCCACTCTCCTAGGCTATCGAAGCTCTTCTGCAACCTCAGTACTACCTGCCCCTCCACTTATCTTTGTGCCATCTGCAAACCTAGCAACAATACCTTCAGTTCCTTCACTCAGATCATTAACGTACATAAGTGAAAAGTTGTGGTCCCAACATTGATACCTGCAGAACTCCACAAGTCACCAGCTGCCAACCTGAAAAACACCTCTTTATCGCTATGCTCTGCCATCTGCCAGTTAGCCAATCCTCTATCCATGCTTGTGCCTTGCCTTGAACACCATTGGCTCTTATACTATTTAGCAGCCTCCATTGTGTTACCTTGTCAACGGTCTTCTGGAAATCCAAATAGATACATCTACTAGCTCTCCTTTGTCTAACATGGGTGCTGATGAGCTCGATTTTACCATGCACTTCAAAGCACTCTGCAATCTCATCCTTAATAATGAACTCTATAATCTGACCAACAACTGAGGTCAGGCTAACTAGCCTATAGTTTACTGTCTTCTGACTCCCTCCCTACTTAAACAGGGGTGCTACATTAGCCATTTTCCAGTCCTCTGCATCCCTCCCAGACCACAGTATTCCTGAAAGATCACCACCAATATTTCCACAATCTCTTTTAGAACCCTGTGATACAGTCTATCTGTACCATGCACCTCTGAAATTACCCCTAGAAACTCCAATCTTGTTGCTTTACTGTTGTCCCTGCTAGGGTCCCCTCCCAATCAACTCTGGCCTGCTCCGCCTTGATGTTTTTGTAGCTAACTCTATTCAATTGTAATACTGTTCTTCATCTCAAAGTGCAGGATGAATTCTATCATAATGTGGTCACTGTCCGCTGGGGATTCCTTCTCCTTAAGCTCCCTAGTCAAGTTTGCCTCATTATACATCACCAAATCCAGAATTGTCTGTCTCCTAATGCCTACCACAAGCTGCTCCAACCAAAAAAAATCTCAAACATTCAACAAATTCCTTTTCTTCTGATCCGCTACCAAACTGATTTTCCCAGTCCAAAGTCAATGTTGTGGCTTTGAATGATAACTCCATCCAGACTGTACACTGGTGTTCCACTGCCTTCTGTGGGTCCTCCTGGCAGGACAGAGATGGTTTTAGTGGGATCTTGGACAGTGTTCCCTTGAATGTGATTCGTGAGTATGATTGTCAGGCTGACTAGTCTGGAGCAGCTCCCCTAGTTTTGGCATAAGCTTCAAGATGTTGGTTAGAGGATTTACAAGGTTATGTTTGACAGTCTTGTTTCTGGTCAGGTGGTCCTTTCTTTAAACCTTGTAGCAGTTTGGTGCAATCAAGTGGCTTCCTAGACCATTTGAGGGGGAAGTTAATATTCAACCACATTGTTGTGTATCTGGAGCCACATGTAGGCCAGACAAGTTAAGGATGACAGATTTCTTCCCTAACAGGACATTATTGTGAATGAAATAGGTTTTTCTGACAATTAACATTGTGGTAATGACACTAGTTGAGGAATCCAAAAATACAGACTAACATTCTGGGAATTGAGTTCAAATCTCAGTGGTGAAAATTGAATTTTAAAAAATCTGGAATAAAAAGCCATCCTAATGACAACCATGTAGCAACTGTATATTATCCTTAAAAAAAAAACCATTTGGTTCACTAATGCCCATTACAGAAGGAATCTGCCATGTTTGCCTGGTCTGGCCTGCAAGCAATGTGCTTGATTCTTGATGACCCTCCAAGTAATGAGAGGCAGAGTGTAAATATTGGTCTAGCTGCTTGACCCATGGATTTAAAAGATAAATCTCGTTCCAAGTCAGGATGGTGATCGCAGAACACTAACACTCTTCCCTAAATTGTGAACAGTTGATAGCTCCTATTTATCATCTTAAAACAGCAGCAAGGAGCAACACTGTTTAGCAACGCTGCCTCACAATACCAGGAACCTGGGTTCGATTCCAGCCTTGGATGACTATCTCTTTGGAGTTTGCAGGTTCTGCCCATGTCTGTGTGGGTTTCTCCGGTTTCCTCCCACAGTCCAAAGCTGTGCAGTTAAGGCATTGGCCTTGCTAAAATTGCCCCATAGTGTCCAAGATTGTATAGGATAGGTGAATTTTCGATGAGAAATGCAGGATTACGTGGATAGGGTAGGTTAGGCACGATGCTGTTCATAGGACACCAGGTTATAGTCCAACAGCTTTATTTGGAAACACTATCTATACAACTACCTTTCTTGAGCACCCAGACTCCTCTTGAAACCTGGAGAAAAAGTGCAAAACTCTATAGCACGCTAAGTATTTTGTCCAAGTGATAATTAAATTCAGAAAAACAATTATTCATAGATTGTCCAAATGCCATTCCGTAGCTGAAGGCACTTTGCACAAAAGTTAGCGGCATTTAGATTTCTTCCTGGATCAGTTATGGTGAGCTGAATTTCCTTTTCTAGACATAGTGGTGTACATTTCAAATTCTTCTTTATGGGCCTTCAATCTGTGGTGATGAGTACTTCCAATAGATTTTCAACTCTGATCTTTTGGTGAGAGAGTTTTCACAGGAAGTGATTTCAGAGAAAGAAAGGGCAAAGACGGTTGCAGCTGAGGCAAGTTCTCTCAAACCTACTGAAGTTGAACAAACTGCAATATTGAGGACTCAGTGACTCTAGACAAGCAACAAGTATTCTTTGCAAACATTTTTCTCTTGTACAGCAAGAGAGATTGGTTGAAAATGTTCTTTCCAAAATGTCCAACATGTAGATGGGCATGAAGATAACACATCTTCAAAATAATTGATTGAGAACTGACATATGCTAACATTAAATTCTTATTGCAGTTTAAAAGATGTAGTGCTGTAGACTGAAAATCAAAGTCTTAATTCAAATAGTTTAATGAAAAGCTGCTTCACACAGATTCAAAGACTGCTCAAAAAAACAATTAAGTGAATAACCTGGTTAGAACATAGTATCACACAATGTGAAATGCCCACACGTAGCTGTTTCTTAATTTTTGTATTGGACCCATGACCATCTACACAGGTAATGGAAAATGAATCAGCTTCCCATTTCAGGCATCAAAAGATGTAATGTTAAGCAAATTCACTCTCCGTTTCCTGTCTTTTTCACTGCTGCAATTTACAGCCTCTCTTATATGACACTATTAACACAATATTAATCCAGACAAGATTTGCATTACATTCTTGCTCTCTCAGTCTCAACTAGTTCTCAATTCAGGCACAACTTTGAAGAATCATCTATTTTGCTCTCACCTCTTTACTGATTACATTTGTTTTCAAGACGAGCAACAACTGTGCTAGAAAATGGTATGTAATTAAATTTTAGGTATGTGTGAATATTAGAAAGTTCCAGATGTTGTATATCACTGACTTATCTGCAGAGTGAATTGTCACTTGCATTTTACAGTGGATAAAATAGTAAAATACAGTGAAAAGCTTTAACTGTTGTCAAAGTCTGGCACCATTTTGAATAGTTTAAGAATAAAAAGAATTTAAAAATATAATAGAGTCTATCTTTGTTCTGCCATCTCCGCCATGTCTCCTGAGTCGGCTCACCAACACCCGTGCCTCCACCGGACCCACCAGTAAAGGGGTCACTACTCTTTAGGTGCTATCTCTTTGCCGTTGGGCTCACCGCACCAATGGGTCCTGTGCTAAATCCACACTTTCCCTACTACCAGGAGCCCCTGACTCTGCTGCTGCCTCGATGATGCCAGGAGACCCGCTCTGGGCCTACTGCAACTAGGATTCCCTGGCTTCGATGCCAGGCCAGGTCATCACCTCGCTAAAAGTCCTGCTCCGGCCTCCATCCTTCGAGATGCTGCCTTGCCAACACGCCATCTTGCAAAGTCCACTGCCATGTCCGAATGCAGGGAGGGTGTTCTTGCTGCTGCTGCATCCAAGTGCCAGGAGACTGCCACCATTCTGTGCACAGCCCACTCTCGTTGCAATGCCAATGCCACCAATTAACCTGCCGTAAAAAGCTTTTTAAGAAAAAGAAACATGAACAGAAAGAAAAAGAACAGAAGTGAAAAGGAATTTAAAAAAATGAAAGCACGTGGGCATAGATGAGCCCTTGACTCAAGAGTCTGCACACGGCCTTGGTATCCGTCACCAACTTGGTGTAAAGTGAATCTAATCAGTGATAATTAAAGGATATATATACTTTCTTTTAGCATGCCAATGAAAAACGCTCAAATTTTCAGAAAGTTTGTGTAAGATTTACTGGCTTTCTAGAAGGTACTGAAAATAATAAAAAGATATTTTATCATATTAAAGATCTATCATAGTTAGTTGAAAGGGAAAAAAAAATCTATAAACATAATACTGTGCACATTACTGCATGATACATCTTGAAACTCTCCTCCTAAAAAGAGGATCAACTAAAATTTCTCAACTACTATGTCATTCACAATTAAAACTGCTTCTGGTTCCCAGGGAACCATTCTTATTATATATTTCATATCTTCTTATTCAAGAGCTTTGAGCAATGACTCAAGTACAAATAAGTGTAATGCACTGACGCAAGTGCCAAAAGTCATCACTGCTTTAACCTTTCCTGAAATGTACAGCTTTTTTGTGGTATATTAGCTTATATCAGTTAACTTACAATGCAATAATGAAATTCCACAAACTTTACTGGATTATTATTTTTTTCTGTAAAACATGGAATACATCCCATATTACAAAAGTACTTTTAGGAAGTAATGCTAGAAACAATACCAATAAAAGGTGAGTTCCAAAACTGAACAATATTTCTATTCCCCAATGATTTATAGAATACATAACAAATAACTGATAAGTTAGATTTCACTGCATATACAAACATACAGAATAGGAAATAGTTATTAAGAACAGAACAACTCATGTTGTGACTTTTATATTGGTACAGTTTGAATATTGATTCTGGGAAACAAATGGTGATAAATGGACTTAAAAATGTTAAATTTAGTCCCTTTATCTTACTAGCATTCTAATGGAAACAGGTCATCTAGAGACAGAACTTGAAACAAATGTCAGACTATGCATGTCAGTAATAATCTACACAAATTTCAGTTCTCGACACTACGCAAACAGTAACTGAGCAGATTCTAAATTTGTTTGGAAAAATAACTTCAATCATGGAATCTGGCTAGTGTAACAATGCTGGCATTTTATTATCATGCCTTTAGGTGATGATAGTGGGCCTGCTTCGTCCCTGTAGTAAATGAGCTCTCAAGGCTCATGCATGAGGTGCCAATTTTGCAAAGATTACGGGTAAGCAGAAACCTTTGTACTCCCATCTCTCAAAGACACCAATACCTTTCTGGCTTACAGCTTCATAGACATCAGTTACCTTATATTACTTCATGCTTGTGAGTATTCACAAGTTTCAGGGTCGGTAATTCTAAATTACTGATAACATCACTTCAAAAGAAGGAACCACCTTCATCAGATATTCATATTTGCAGCAAAGACCAATGAATAGTAGTTAGGTCTGGTTAATTTTTATTTCTGTAACGCAGAGTGCCATGACCTGTTTGACATATCTAATACCTTCCTAATGAAAACCAGTTAACATAATGAAGGTCAAATCTTGAATCAACAGATAATAAATCTTTCTGCTAAGCCCATCACTTTAATATCAGTAACTTTTATTCGGTAGTTATTATAATATGGCAACTAGCCAGAGTCAAGATAACAAATACAAATCTGATTACATCACATTAATGAAAAATGAGGCTATAATCTAAAGTACTAGATGGTGATTTTCCATGGCATTTGCTTGTGGTGAATAGGATAACACAATGTAAACATTGGGCAAAATCTTGTGCTGCTTTCTGTTTACGGGTACAAGGCGGGGTAAGGAGGAAAATTGCACAAGAGGTCAAAATCAGATTTCCAATGGCAAAATTAACATTTGCAAGCTCTGAACTGTAAATGTGGATGAAGCTTCCCTACAGTTGGTATCAGGAGATCCTTTTGCACACATTTACATGTCATACATACTGATTCAAGGCCAATTCGCCAGAACCATGTTCTACTTCCAAAAAAAGTTTTCCAAGAATACGTGCCTTCCATTTCCCAACTGCATACAAGCAGCATGCAGTTGGCATGGCTGTCATCTTCCTGGACTTATGATTCAGTAGCCACTGCTTCGCACTCTTTGGTGAGATTTTGTTTATGCCATGCCATAATTAATATCAGGTGTTGGCAAACTAACACATGGAAAATAAATGAGGCAGGGAGATTACAGTGCAAACAGGCATGGGTCAAGGAACCTGGTCCAGATGGATCGAGTGAGTCAAGATCGGAGAGGGTGCAAGGACCAGAATATTTAGCTATAACAGAGCCAAAGAAATGCTGCTGGACTGCAAGGAATTAAATGTCTGACCAAGTACCCTTTCGATATGCACCCAGGATCTTTGCACCTGGGACTAACAGCAAGGGGATCAACTTGCTGCCCATCCCTCCATGAAATTCGCCATGCTTCTCATGCTACATATACAATGAGTTGAAAACATTATAATCATGAGATAAGCTCACTTCTATGGTCACTGCGTAAATAGAATATACTACTATTGATTTTAATTTGTTCTGGTTAAAACGCAATCAATCAGTACGAGCAACCATCTTACAAATGCAAAAGCATTCGCAAACACTGCAAATCAAGAATTATTGGAAGATTGCAGACACTGCTGCAATAAGTTAAACTTTATAATGTATTTTAGTCTATTGTTCATTAACTGGGTGAGAAAAATTGAAATGACATAAGTAAAACAAACAATGTCCACATAATATTGTCATATCAGACATTAAACACACATTTAATCAGGATATTATGCAATATTATCAGCGTAGCAAGTTTATGATATTAAAGGTATGTTTAAACAATCATGTTTGATTGTCTGATGAATTAATTTAAGTGAAATTAAATAAAGCAAAGATAAGTGATTTTTCTATTTTGTGTCACACTAGTGTGGCTATGAAGACACCTCCATTTTCACTTGTTAAGTCCTGCAAAGCTGTTGCTTGATAACACAATTTAGAATATTTATTTTCCCATACCTACATTACAAGTAACACATTCTCTCGCCATTAATCACGAGTACGGCCAATTGATCTGGAACTCATCAGTTAAATTGTAATACATCGACCAATGTGAACAATGCTCTCAAAAGTGCCATGCACCAACTGATGAACATTAAATTCCCTCATTTACTTGAAGAAAGAAATGGACTCCATTTGAAAATGTATTTGCATTCTTATTTTTTTACCCATTGCCCAGCTCAGTTTGTGGTATAAAAGCCCGCAGTTAAATGAAGTCAATTTAAACAGAAAGGTAAGAATAATATGATCAATTGCTGTTAACCTTTCTAATGCAGAGCAGTTTAAAAATCATTTATAACTTTGTAATTCCATTTAAAAACAAAAGGTAACATATTGCAAAACACTACAGTATAGGTCACATGAAAAACCATTGTTGTGTAACTTTTACCTAATCAGAAATAGCAGTACAACATTTTAGCAGCACTTTCATAAATTAGCTGGCACTATTCTCCGAAACAGAAAAATCAACTTAAATATTTGCAGAACATGTAAAAAAACACTTACCTCATTTTCAAGTTCAACTTTATTCAAATAAGGATTGCTAAAAAGCTGTACAACAAATTACTTATCAGATACACATTCAGTAAGCTCTTCAGTGCTCAGTGTCTGTGCAAGAGATAAGCAGTAACAACAGACGTTTGAGTGTGAACTGAATAGCAGACGTTTACTTTTAGAACACTGGGAGTGGTTAGCATATTAAAAAAATGTTAGCAAAGCATGAAATGAAAGATGATAATAAGCAACTCAAATACATAAAATGGGCTAACCTGTCTCCTCCATAAAATTCATCAACTACTTTAAATTGTTTTTAAATCCAGTGTAATTCCAAATTAGGGACATATAACAATCAAGGTTCAAAAAGTATTTAGGAACTGCCAGTTTATTCGAAGTGGCTGCTTTGCTGGGGATACGTTCTGCATTTACTCTAACACTACAAAGATCAACTAAACCAGCACATTGTTTCAGACTACAACATGCATAGCTACATGTACATAAAAACAGCTATAGCAACATGCACCATTTTTTTGGGAGTGGGGTTGGGAATGAGGAGGAAACAGGGAATCAGGAAGAAAAGGAATTAAAGACTGAGAACTGAGTGTGCATGTGGGGAGGGGGGGGGGGGGGGGGGTGCCAGTGGGGAACACAAAGAAGGAGCGCAAGCAGTGGGACGGACACTGTGGATCAGAGTGGAGCCAACAACAGAGTTTGATCTCTATCTGTATCCTTGCCCTGCGTAATTTAAATCATGGTGCCTTTGGGCAGAAAGGAGGAAGACCATATAAAATAGGAGCGTGAGTAGACTATTTGGCCCCTTGAGTATAGCTGATCCAATACTCCTCACATCCATTTTCCTGCCCTTTCCCCATAATCCTTGATCTCCTACTGATCCACAATCTCTCTCTCTCAGCCTTAAATATGCAAGGACCCTGCCCTCACAGCTCTCTCTGGCAAGGAAACTCAACTCTCTGACAGAAGAAATTCCTAATCTCAGTCTTAAATTGACTTTCTTGTGAGGAAAACACCTGCTCAACATTTGCCTGACAAGCTCCTTAAAAATCCTACATTTCAATGAGCTAACCTCTCATTCTTCTCCAACAAGTAGTCCAAATCTGCTTAGCCTTTGCACATTTGACAATCCCTCCATGTCGGACACATCCTAATGAACCTTCTTTGCACTGACACCAATATAATGCTATTTGTCCTTAAATAGGGGACCAAAAGTGCTCACTGTAATCTAGATATGGACTCAGATCGCCTTTACAGTTGTTAAGTGGCGCTGGAAAAGCTCAGCAGTTCAAGCAGCATCCAAGAAGCAGGAGAATCGATGTTTCAGGCATATTCCTGATGAGGGAATGTGGGCTTATTACTGATGAAGAGAGTATACCCGAAACATCAACTCTCATGCTCCTCGGATGCTGCCTGAACTGCAGTGCTTTTCCAGTGCCACACTTTTCAACTCTGATCACTTGCACCAGCAGTCCTCACTTTCTCCTTTACAGTTATACTAAGAGTTCCCAACTCTTATACTCCAACCACCTTGAAATAAGGGCCAACATTCCATTAGCCTTCCTGATTACCTGCTGCACCTGTTGCTAGCTTTCTGTGTATCATGCACAAGTACCCCCAGTTCCCTTGTGTTGTGGTTTCTGCAGTTTTTCTCCAGTTAAATAATATTCTGCTCTTTTGTTCCCCCTTCCAAAATGAACAACTTTGCATTCTCCCATACTATACTCCATTTGCCAACTTTTACCCCATTTTCTTATCAGTACATCTGTCAACGATATCCTTCTCATAAGCTGCCTTTCAAACTACTTTGTGTCTGACTACAGTACATTAGTTTCCTTCCTCCCAGTCATTAACAAATATTGTAGCTATTTGCAGTCCCAGCATTGATTCCTGTGGAACCCACTGATCACAGGTCACCTGCCTGAAAAAGACTCCCTTATCCCCCACTTCATGTTTCTTGCCCACAAGCCAATTCCATCTGTGCAAATATACTACCTCAAACATTGTGGGCTTTTATCTTATGAAGCAGGAGGTTAATGAGTCCATAGCTTCCTGTTTTCTGTCTCCCAACATAATTTAGGGATTGTTGTCACTTCTATGGGGCCTAGCCAGAAGCTAGAGAATTTGGAAGATTATAACAAATTCCTCCACCTTCTCTACAACCACTACCTTTCAGATTTAGATGTAAATATTATACCACCTTTAGATATAGATTACAAGGTCCAAGGGATTTAGCCCCATATTTTTAATCAAAGTATTTTGTTATTAGTTAAAAGATTCCTCCCTCAAAGGTTCCATCCTGATTTCCTGTCACAATTGGGGTGCTTCTGTCTTTAACTGAAGTAAGATGCAAAATATTTGTTCAAGTTCTTTGCCATTTCCTAGTTTCCTAGTTTCCAGAGGGCAGCGAGAGAGAGATCCCAATTTTTAAAATTATATCATCACACTTAAATTGTGCTTTGGTTTTAAAATGCTATGGCTGTCAAACATAAGGTGGGTACTTGGCTGCTTCTAGGCATTTTCATCAATTACCAGAACAAAAAAACTGATCACCATTGGAAATGTCTCATGACTTGCAGTGCATGAGCATTTCAGCCAGGTCAACACAAAGGAACAGTCGACCAGATGTCTACCATAGCATCTTTTGAAGCAAGCAGACCAACAAAACCCATATTGCTTGCCTTGTGCTAAAAGCTCTTCAGTTCCCTGCTACAAAACACAATGGTTTATGACAAGGCACCAAATCTGCTTTGTTAGCTGAATGGTTTAACATTCAAATAAAGAACAAGACTAGGCTCCTTGACCCTTCGCCGCCATTCAATAAGATCACAATTGACCTCAACACTACATTCCTGCATACCCTGATAATTTTTCAACCACTTGGTAATCAAGAATCTATCTACCTCTGCCTTAAAGATATTTAAAGATTCTGCATTCATTACCTTTTCAGTTACTCAACTTTCAGAAATTTTTTCATCTGTCTTAAATGGCAACTCCTTATTTTTAAACTATTATCCCTATTTCTAGATTTTTCCAAGAGGAAACATCCTTTCTACATCCACTCAGTCAAGACCGCAGGATCTTGTATGTTTCAATTCAATCACTTCTAATTTACTGAACTCCAAACGATACAGGGCTAGTCTGTGTAGACATACCTTGCAAGGCAATCCATTCATTCCAGGTAGAATACGATCTTTGAGCTTCTTTTAAGTTAACCATGGATAATAGGTTCATCTCTTGGAACTTTATTTGTTGGAATGCATCTATTCTGAGTTGTCATATTCCTGAAAAGCCTGCCCATTGCATCTCTATTGACCTATCTCTTAACCTAAATTGCAAGTGGGCTGTTACTAGCTCCGCTTACATGGATTCTTAATTGCCCTTGTTCAAATTCATAGTAGTAGTTTTGGTGCCACACTTCTCTCCTTAAAGCTGTATGAAATATTTAATAATATTATGGTCACTGCTACCCAGAGTTGTGTTCACTACAAAGTCAGCAATTAATCCTAGTTTGTTGATCAAAACCAGATGTGGTATGACCTGCTCTCCAGTCAATGCCATAGCATGCTGGTTTAAGAAACTGACTTGGAAAATATTCAATAAATTCCTCAGCTAGGCTTCTTTGTCCCAAATCTTATTTTTTTAAACAGTGTACAGATATATGTAGATCAGATTCCCTGCTGTAGGATTTGTTTTTAAAATTCATCGTTGGATTAGGGTATTGCAGGACAGCCCAGCATTTATTGCCCATCCCTAATTGTGTTGGTCTGGAGTCATGTGTAGGCTAGACCAGATAAGGATGTCAGTTTTCTTCCCTAAAGGATATTAGTGAATCAGGTGGGTTTTTTTGACAATTGACAGCAGATTCATAGTCACCATCAGTCTCTTAACTGCAGATGTCTACTGAGTTCAAACTCCACCATCTGCCATGGCAGAATTTGAATCCATGTCCCCAGAATATTACCTGGGTCTCTGACTTAACATTGTCGCCCCTTCCTTGTAAAAACGATAATCACTGTACTCTTTTGACAAGCTCTCATTATTTCTTCCTTGATATCCAGTTGTACCAATTAGTTAGGGAACCTGTACATAACTCCCACAACTGGCCTGTGACCTTTATCATTCCTCACCTTGACCCAGATTACTTCTACATCCTGAATTTAGGTCACTCCTCTCTATTGTGAAACCCGAAACCCCAATTGATGTGACTAATACTGCTGATTTGTTTGAATTGCATTGGTGAGGCCACACCTAGAGTACAGTGTGGAGATTTGGTTCCCATATTGGCATTGGAAGCAGTTCCAAAGAGATTCACTTGGCTGATTGCTGGAGTGAAGGAGCTGAATTATCAAGAACAGCTAGACAGATTAGACCTTTATTCAAATGAGTTTAAAAGAATAATGGGTGACCTTAATAAAATGTACAGGATTCTGAGGAGGCCTGACAGAGCAGATGTTAAGATGTTTCCACTAGTGGGAATGTCAAACTAGGGGAGAGTTACAGAATAAGAGGATATTCCTTTAAACTGGGATGTGAAGAAATATATTCTTTTGGAAAGTTGTGAATGGCTGAAAATCTCTACCCAGGAGCTGAGAACCTAGATCACAACGTATTTTAAGAGGCGATTGATAGATTTTTAAAGTATCAAAGAGGTGAGGGCTATGCAGAGTTTGACAAAATAGGAGTTGAGGCCCCCCACGACAGTTCAGCTACGATCTTACTGAATGGCAGAACAGACTTGAGGGAACAAATGCGCTACTCTTATTTTATGTCCTTCTGAAAAAGGGCTTGTACGTGCAGCCAAGTGAAAGAAATGGGAAGAAAGAAATGACCATTGACTTTTACTGAACTCTCTAATTCATGCAAACTAATTCCAATATCTTCAATTTTAAATATTTAGTAACTTCTGTTGAGTCCCTTCTCTTTACTCTCTATTTTGAGTGCAAGTGTAACTGTGTGTAATGAACCATTCCCCCAGGATTTGTTTTAACCCTGAAAAGTTGCCTAAAGGTCATTTTAAATTGGACTTCACAAGCATGTACAGAGAAATATACCACTCATTTATAAGCCACCTGCGATGGAGACAGGTTCATCCTCTTGTCCATGACAACGATTATTATTTCTCAGTTTCATCCTCTCAGGCACCAAAATTTAGGTAGCAGAAACATCAGATCAAAATGGAAATAAACAGGAACTTAAGTTCAGTAATATTCAAGCAAGAAAGTTAGTCCAGATGAGTTGCATTCCAGGATGTTGAGAGAAACAAGGGTAGAAATTGCTCTGGCATATTCTCATAGTTCTTCAATATGGAGTCAGTGCCACAGGACCAGAACACTGCAAATATTACAGCTCTGTTCAAAGAAAAGGAGCAGGGGATAAACCTGACAACTAGAGATCAATAGTCTAGTATCCATGATTAAAACATCTATTATTTTATTCATTTGCAACCAATCTGTTGTGACATGTTGTGACACCTGTGGAGGGAGCTGGACTTGAACTTGGGCCATCATAGATTAAATATGGAGAAATTTGGATGTATAAATGACAGCCAGCAGTATTTGTTAAAAACAAGTAGTGTTGTCTCATTTTATTGAGATCTTGGATGAAGCTATTGACTTTGTTGAGAGTTGTACAGTTCATATTGTACTTTGACCTTCACAAGATCTTTTAAGAAAATCACACAAAATAATTGCTAGAAAACTTGAAGCTCTTGGATTAAACAGAGTGGCAAAGTGGCTATAAAGCATGCTAAGAGGGAGAAGAGGAGAGCAGTGGTACTTTCACAGACTGGAGGAGAGTACACTGATTGTTAATGGTGTTACAAAGGTGCAGATGAGTACTGTACCTTTAAGAAAGTTGAAAAGCTAGCAAGGACTGACTGAAAGCACAGAGTCCTGAACAAAGTTAAAATGTAACACTTGGTTGAAATAATTAGTTGGAGTTGTCTTGCTATGGAACAAAAACAAATTCAAATTCGGCCAATCTGTTTAAATTATGCCCCAGATACCAAAATCCAACTGAATTTGAATTTTATATTTGGAAGGACAGCAAACCAATGAAATGATCTGATGTTTTGGGGTGTAAAACCAGACATTTTGAACAGTTAGGGGGAGAACTGCCAAGGACATCCACAAATATAGACTGCCAGCTGAAGAGATCTTGGAAAGGTACCTGTCTATAAGAAGTTTGCATAGCAGAACATCGAACCCGACCTAGAGAAAAACCTACAGAGGAAAGCTACAATGGAGAACTGACAAAGCTGATTGGTTTTGAAATTTTTTTTGCAAATCTTAATTGGGCTTTTTAAAAAAAATCGGACCAGTATTGTAGAGTGGGAGGTAAAAGATAGATTTAAGAGTGGCAGAGTGCCTACCCCAAACCAGGAGACCTTAGTTCAAGTCCCACCTGCTTCAGAGGTATATAACAACATCTCGGAACAGGTTGATTACAAAAATAGATGAAATAAAAAAGAAAGTATACAGGATTGAACAGATTGATTAAAAAAGAGAAAAGTATAACGAGTCCCCTTCCAACTCATTTTTGATTTAGTTGCCTCATTCTCCCTCACCTTTGACAGTTTACATTGCCCTTAATGGTCTGTGCATGTAAATTCATCAATTGGAAAACACAGGTGATTTAATTGTGGAGGTTGACAGACAGGAAAAAAATACCACAGATGATTTGGTGATGGGAAAGAAGTTTAGTTGTGTGCAAAAGCACTTCTGGATATAAAAAAAGTATAAAGAGTCATCGCCCCTGATATGTCGTGCTTGTTAATATTCTTTTAATTAGTAACACAAGTGATTTGGTGATGGGAAAAATCATAGAGGACTTTTTTAAAAGAGAGTATAAAGAACAGTGCCCTACCTCTGGGCCAAGAGACATAGGGTGCAGAGGGGACTTGAGGCAATGTGTGCAGTAACATCTCTAAACAGGGTAAATAGAAAATATTAGACGTATAACGAATCCATTTTGATTTGATCCCTCCCCTACCCCTACCTTTCTTCCTTGTTTTTGTTGTACTGCCCAGGTGGGCAATGCTTGTAACTTGTTATTTTAATTGTGGAACAGGTGATTTGGTAGTGGGTTATCAAAAAAAGTAATCAGAAAAGTGATTTGATCATTTTACACTAACACAAGAGTTGAGTAAAATCAGGTGACATATACTTGTTACATTTCATTCTGTTGAATAAGTCCATTCCAAGTAAACACTGACTTTGGATTCTTTTTACACCAAAACTAGTTACCAGGCATATAAAAGTGGTATGTAACAAGGGTCAGTATTAGGAACACTGCTATTGTTAATATATATTCAACATCTGAACTTGGGGAAAGTGGGCAGAATTTTAGAGTCTGTAGATGACCAAGCAACTCAAACACAATAAACAATGTGGTGAACAGTAACAATAATTTCAGAAGGGGATTGACAGTGAAATAGGTAGCAGCATGGCAGTTAAGAGGAGAAGCAACATAAACTAAATTTTAAGTGTGGATTCAGATACCTGGAGTAATATTTGGACAAATATCGTAAAGGTAGAAGGACAAATTAAGCAGTGTTTTAAAAATAAACATATGAGTTCCTTGTTTTTATAAATATCAAATACAAAAGCAAAAAATGTAACTTAAACCTTTAAGTGGCTGGCACGGTGCCAGCTGGGGTATGGTGCCCAATTCTAGGCATTTACAAATGATGTTAAAGTTCTTGACAGAAATACACAAGGCCATGGGCCAAATGATGGAAAATGGGATTAGAATAGTTAGGTGGTTACTTTTGACGTACGTGAACATGATGGGTTGAAGGGCCTTTTTCTCTGCTGTAGATCTCTATGACTTTAAGAGAGGCAGCTGATTTGCTAGAATGGCATTCTGAATGAGAGACTTGAGATACATGGAGAAAGTGGAGATGCTGAGGTGCGTACAGTAGAAAAGGTTGATGGAACATTTATTAGAATTGTTCAAATTCATGAAGGATTTTCATAACAGCAAATAAGAAAAAAAACCTGTTTCCAGTGGCAGTAGAGTCAATAACCAGAGGTCAAAAATGTAAATAAAGAATAACCAGGGATAAAATGAGGTGGCTTGACTTTAATAAATGCAGTGAGTCACAATGATTCGGAATGAACTGCCTTCAAGGATTCCAAACAGACTTCAGTGCCAACTTTCAGGGAAGTGAATGAATAATTACAATAGGAAAATAAATGCAGGATATTTAAAGAAGGCACAACAGAAGGACAATTTGAGAAACATTCGTCAATGCCACATTATTCAGAATAGTGTACATAAATTGCTGTTTTACCTGGAGGGGTGAGGCAAAGGAAGACACATTACAGAAAGTAGCTTTGTTGAAACAGATAAGACCATAAGAAAAAGCAACAGGAGGTCGTCATTTAGTCCCTCAAACCTGCTCTGCCATTCAATAAGATAAAGCTGATCCAACATTCTACATTTCTACTTTCCTGCCCTTTCACCACAATCCTTGATTGTCCTATTGATAAAGAAACTACATCTCAGTCTGAAATATGCACAAAGACTTTGCCCCACACCTCTCTTTGGTAAGGAGTTCCAAAGACACTCAACCCTCTGACAGAAAAAAATTCCTCCACATCTTAGTCTTAAATTGACACCCCTTTATTCTGAGACTATACCCTCTTGTCCTAGACTCCATGAGGGGAAAAATGCAATTAGAATTTATCCTGTCAAGCCCATTAAGAATCCTATATGCTTCAATGAGACTACTGGACTTTAGAAGAGTGGAGTCCAAACTGTTTAATCTTTGCTTATAAGTCATTCACTCAATGCCAGAAATCAGCCCAGTGAACCTTCTCTGAACTACCTCCAGTGAAATGTTATCTTTCCTTAAATAACAGGACCAAATCTGTTCACAGTACTCCAGATGTTGTCTCACCAGCACCTTATACAGCTGCAGTAATATTTCCCTTCTGCTGTCCTCCAACTCTTTTGAAATAAGGGCCATCATTCCATTAGCCTAAGCTAAAACAAAGATCTGCAGATGCTGAAGATCTGGACCAAAAACAGAAACTGTTGAAGACACTCAGCAGATCTGGAAGCTTCTGTGGAGAGAAAGCACTGCAAATACCGCAAATCCCACTGACCTCTCCCCAGCGAAGGGTGACTGGACTTCCTCCCTAACCACAGATGCATCAAACCCACCCAGCCCCTCTAGCAATCTCTGTCCTTGTTCCAACAGCCTGATTATCCGCTGCACCGGTGTGCTGGCTTGCAATGTAACATGCACAAGTACCCCAAGTAGCAATTGTATTGCAGTTTTACCCCAATTAAATAACTATTCTTTTGTTCCCCCACCAAAAAGAACAATGTCATATTTTTGCACACTATACTCCATTTGCTTTCTTTTTGCCCACTTAACCTGCCAGTTTCTCTGTAAACTGTTGGTTTTTTTCTCTCAACTTCCCTTTCCACCTATTTTTGTGTCATCTGCAAACTTGGCTATAGTACATTCACTTCCTTCCTCCAAGTCAATAATATATTATAAACAATTGTGATTCCAGCACAAATCTCTCTGGAACCCTACCTGTTACAGATTGCCAAGCTGAAAAGGAACCCCTTCTCCCCATTCACTGTTTCCTGTCCATAATCCAATTCTCTATCTGTGCTAATATACAACCACGAGCTACAACATGTTGGGCATAGTACAAAGCATTAATACACTGTAAAAATGAATCTGTGCATCTAGGGTCATAGGGCTTAATAGTATGCAAACAGCTAGAAATCAAAAGTTGCAAAGTTGGTTTGTAGAATGATGGGTCTTTGAACTCCTCCCAAAGCCCAATAAAACTGTCAAGAAACAACTGGCTTTTGAAAATAAAAGGGTACTGAGAAGGTTTGTGTGTGTGTCAAATTCTGACAAGCCACAACAAAATGCAATACTTAAACAAATGGATGAAATAAAGCAATTTTTTTTTTATTAATTGTACAGCCGATTTTTTTTGTGAAAAATAATTTCGGACCGGTCCTAATGAACCACTTACAATATACAGCAAAATTAGCAGAACATTTAAAACAGAATAAATCTAGCTGCAGTAATCTATACAAGAGGTACATTAAGGTATAACCTATTTTAAAAACTGTCAACTAGAATGTAGATTACAATTATGGAAGATATCAATAACAGCCATATGTAATTCCAGATAGCTGCAAGTATCTAGATCCTTACCACTTGACTCCAAAATTATTCATTGGCAGAAACGATTTTGTGTTATTACCAACTTGCACCACACTGGTTCAGCAATATTTTATCAATGTACCACTTTACCTGGGTTGACCCCTTTGCTCAGTCAAGATAACTTCATAATTATCTGTACTGGCAATGTGCAACAATAATATTTAGTATCTGTCAGAACCAGTAGGGGCAGCAGAAACAGTGGAAGCACTTCAAGCAAATTTTCCTTCGATCTGTACAAACAATGGACAGCATAAACATAATTACACATTTGGAGGAAGTGAAAAGAAATTCATCCTGACAAATCCTATAGGGTAGGAAATAAGTAGACAATAAATACAAAGAACCAGCAGTGAAGGATTTCACTTACAATTTTTACTTTTGGTTGGTGATCAGTGATAGATGAGCACCAGTCTATCAGCATGGTTAAATAACCGTACAGTCTTTACTTTACAGAGAGACATGGACAACACAAATCTTCACAATTAATATTACAGATCCACGCCGCAAATAGAGAATAGAGTTTGTTTTATTAGGTATCAAGTACTTGACAATTGCAATTGGAGAGAGATTACATTATATGAAATATGAAACATTGAACTAATGATATTTAAATATAAAATGTATAAATTCTCAGAACAGCTTGCAGACAAGGTAAAAATTCAAAATGTACTTCAATTCATGACATTTTGAAATAAATTTGCATGGATTACAAAAAATACAGCAGAATATGGATTACGGACTACATGTGGTTTCTCACCAATGAGCTACAGAACATTAGAAACAATTGATTTTCTAAAGGTTAGTACAGTCCCTTTATGGAAACTTACCAGAAATAATTTGAAAGGAAAATTGCCATAAAAGCATCCCAACCAATAGGGAAAGTAAAAATACAATTGCTTCCTGTTCTTCTCTGAAAACACAGGCCAGGTAACTCGACAAGTACAGTTTTTCAATGTTGACTCAAATTTAATTAACTGTGCACCTCTTCTTAAAACACTTATTATTCAATGCCATTCTTTGAAATTGAAGTTTTTCTTTCAAAATCCTTAAGACACAACCAATACCATCACCTCTTTCTGCTATACTCCTTCAATCGACTTTGCTAATTTAAAGAAAAAAAAATCAGCCTTCGGTTGACCATTGTTTTAATGAAAGTGTAAATTCTTACCAAGCATGCTTAATAATTTACCAAACAGTGGCAGCAATGACTACTCCAGTACTGTGCAGTTTTTAACTGTTCAAGTGAACCCTTGCTTCAGCTGCAAGTGCCATCAGCTGTGCTCCCTGAACAAAAGTACAGTTCTTAGTTATTGGCAAACACACAAGGGGAAAGGATTTCATGCAAGCACTTGGGGGCAGATGTCTAAGCCCAGAACAGCTGGGAGACATGCACTCCATTCAATAAAAAGACTTTGAGATTCACTAAGCCATTTTAGCCACAAGTTGAAGAACTGGACATGAAAAAGAAACAATTGTTCACTATCCTTACCCACAATGATCAATAACAGCTTAACAATCAGTCTACAGTATGTCATCTGTGCCGATACTAAACGTAATTGCCCTATAATTAGACCAAACATAAAACTCTGCTGTTTCTGCAACCAGAGCTACTGGAAAAATGCCTCTACCTCACGTTTGAAGCATCTGCAGAAGAAATAGATGATTGAACAATTAAAGTATCAAAGCTAAGAACAAACCTTGATAAAAGCCATTTTGCAGATGTATTATTGTGCTAGGTTTCTCTTTTGCTTTAGGTCTCTGTACAATATCAATTCAGTTGCTTTAGATGCCAATTAGGTTCCTGATCATAGGAAAATATTGTTGTGGTTCTGTTCGCCGAGCTGGAAGTTTTTGTTGCAAACGTTTCGTCCCCTGGCTAGGCGACATCATCAGTGCTTGGGAGCCTCCTGCGAAGCGCTTCTTTGATGTTTCCTCTGGTGGAGGAAACATCAAAGAAGCGCTTCGCAGGAGGCTCCCAAGCACTGATGATGTTGCCTAGCCAGGGGACGAAACGTTTGCAACAAAAACTTCCAGCTCGGCGAACAGAACCACAACAACGAGCACCCGGGCTACAAATCTTCGCACAAACTTTGAATAGGAAAATATTTTTCATATTAACTTGCTGTTACCCTATTGCCTGAAACTGAAAGCTCTAAGTGGACGAAATCACACACAAAGTTATGTTTGACTATTTCATAGCAGTGCATTCAAATACACAGTTTTGACAGAAATCGAAACCAGCACGCACATTTCAGTCAATTCACAGAATATGTTCCAATTTCCATCAAATTATACTTTGAAATATTAGAATTAGGTGTCAGGCTTCATTTTAAATAGATAATTATGGAATTGTTGATAAAAACAGGGCCCCTTTCAGGCTGCTAGTATGCCATTTCCAATAATTATCTAGGGCACAGAGGGAAGGGCCCAGCAAAAATTAATTTTGCAAACAAGAGAAAGTAAGTTTTAGAGTCAGATGTATAGCATGGACAGACCCTTCAATCCAACTTGTCCATGCTGACCAGATATCCTAAATTAATCTAGTCCCATTTGTCAGACTTGGCCTATATGCATCTAAACCCTTCCTATTCATGTACCCATCCAGGTGCCTTTTTAATGTTGTAATTGTACCAACCTCCACTACTTCCTCTGGCAGCTCGTTCCAAAGATGCACCACTCTTTGCATAAAATGGTTGGCCCTTAGGCCCCTTTTAAATCTTTCCCCTCTCACCCTAAACTATGCCCTCTAGTTCTGGATTCCCTCAATCGCGGGAAAAGACCTTGTCTATTTACCCTATTCATGCTCCTCATTAATTTATAAACTTGTATAAGGTCACCCCTCAGCCTCCGACGCTCCAGGGTAAACAGCTCCAGCCTATTCAGCCTTTTCCAACCTTGGCAATATCCTTGTATATCTTTTCTAAACCCTTTCAAGTTTCACAACATCCATTCTAAAGGAGGGAGACCAAAATTGCTCACAATATTCAAAAAGAAGCCTAACCAATGTCCTATAATGCTCCAACATAACCTTCCAACTTTTATACTCAGTGCTCTGACCAATAAAGGAACTTATCACTATCCTAACTACTGGAGACTCCACTTTCAAGGAACTATGAACCTTTGATGTCAGTTTCTGTCAAAAAAAATCCCAATGAAATCACCAGCCAGGAAATGGAGGCACAAGAAAACTATACATATTCTTATCAATATCAAGCTCCAACCAGATGATAAGTACACAAATATATGGTCTTGAATAAGATGAACAGAGTGTATTCACTGTAGTGTGAGGCAAGTAATTTATGCATGATTGATAAATAAGCAGAGAATCCATCTTAATGATCTCAGTTGCAGGATAAATATTAGCTAGGACACCAAAATAACTTCCCTATTCCTCTTCAAAAAGCACTATAGGATGTTTTGCTTTTACCAAAGAGGATATGTGGGCTGCAGTTAAACATCTCATCTAAAAGATGCACACCTAACAGCGCAGCATTCTCTTGATATCGGTCTGAAATCATAAAATCATCACCCGTACAGGTGTGCAAACAGGTAATTCAGCCTAAGTTCACACCAACCCTCTGTAGAGTAACCCACCCAGACCCAATCCCCCGACCCTATTACTCTACATTTATCCCCGACTAATGCTCCTAACCTATGTATCCCTAAACTCAATGGGGAATTTAGCATGGCCAATTCACCCAAGCTAAATATCTTTAGATTTGTTAGGTTATTTACCAGCATGTTTACAGTGGAGTCAAATCTACAACCTTCTATCTATGGTTTGATACTGCAATCTGTGAAGAGAAAATGAGGTCTGCAGATGCTGGAGATCAGAGATGGAAATGTGTTGCTGGAGAAGCGCAGCAGGGCTAATGCCCGAAACGTCGATTCTCCTGTTTCCTAGATGCTGCCTGACCTGCTGTGCGCTTCTCCAGCAACACATTTCCATCACTGCAATCTGTGAGCCAAAGTTGACATGGTCACAAACTTTAAAACTACCACTTAACAGACAGTGCATGGTTATGCAACACAGCTTTATCAATGCACGTTTAAAATAACATTCTGAGACTCATTTCCTTCCTTTACCCTTTAACCTCTGCAACTGACAACCTTTTAGTTATGTCATGTTCCTGTTGTAAAGGTCAGAAAATGCATTATATCTTAAAACAAAAAGATTGAGATCAATTAAAAAGTTACAGCTCTCAATTTCACCTTGAGAACTCGATTACGGTCAATCAACTTTAATATATATTTTTGCAAGCATGACGTCTTTAGTTAAGTTTCATAGAGTGATAAAGAATGGTCGAATTGTAACAAACAAATGAAAAAGCACAATCTAGTCAGCAACTTGTGTTGCAAAAGAACAATTTATGGCATTTCAGGCAATGAGCTTTAGGGAAATAGAGGGAAATTTTCCAGAGGAAGACGTCCCCAGAGACATGACCAATATTTTGTGAAAAAGTTAAAGGAAGAAGAATATATTCTTTTTACATTATATAAATTTTAAATTGAGAAAGACTATATATTGCAAAAGAATAAAAAGGCAAGGCAAAGAATGAAGTTGCTCATTACTGGAATTACAAAAGCTGTCTGATTAAACTATCCGTCATGGGATTTTTACTTTAAGAATAATCAATTCACTTTGACTGGCTTGATATCAAAAGTAACCATATTTAAACAAAGGTTAAAATGCAAATGTTGGAATGCTTTCAATGACCATAGAACTCTGGAAAGAAATTACTTGTCTGTTCCTTTAACATATTGACAAACAATTGCAGTAGAAATGAGTGAGAAATGGGCTCTGATATGAAATAATTTGGAATGGAGAAAGTTTACATTTGCATTCAAAATCTGAGAAACCCTATTAAATATGTGACTGCTTCAATGCTTCTACAGAACAAGACCCAGTTACATAACAAATTGGCAAATATCTACAAGTCTTTGAAATGTCATGATTGTTGAAAAACAGAGCCGTCATTCTGCAAAAGCAATACTCCACGCCCAGAAAAACAGAATAGCTACTCTGGTTTGTTACTTATGGTGTTTAGCGTACCAGGAAAATTCTCTGCTCTTCAGGTAGTGCCATGAGGTCTTCACCTAAGCAGACAGATAGGACTTTCAAAAGGATAGCACTTTCAACAGCATTGCACCTCTGAATAATGAAGTATCAATGTCAATTGTGTAAAGTGCTGGTTTGGGGTTGAGCTCACCTACTAAACAAGCTGACACACAGGCTAACTTAAGCGTTTCATGTCTATAAGTGAAACTGCAAATATCACCGCTTGCTTGTGTTGAAATTACACCTTGTGCTTCTTGATCCCAATGCTTATTTGTCTCTCGTCACTGTCTGGAGACATTTAAGCATATAAGTGGGTGATAAAGATTAAGAAGCAAAAAAAATAAAAATTTAAGAAAATCATCTGTTGATATGGATATCCACAAATTACACATTGTTAGAAATAAAACTATGGCTTGGCGACACCTGCTTTTCCACAATACAGAAGAGAGAAGAGACGGGAGGGGTTTAATGATGGGAGTGTGAAATGGGAACGATTTGAAGGGAAGGGGGAACATTGGTGAAAGAACGGCAAATGAAGCACTGTGCCACCATACTCAATAACGTCAACACCCCTACTCCCCAACACCTTCAACAATTCTTGGATCTACACAAATTTTTATTGAGGGTAACACAAAGTCTGAGGCAAGAAAATAGGGTCATAATGGAAAAGGTTTGGGAAGCACTACCTTACATTCTTCAACTCGTGCCAATCAATAACTTATCCGACTCAGATTTGAAAATATTCACTGACCTTGCATTGCATTCTGGGGAAACGAATTTGAGAGACAAATGACCCACTGAGAGAATTGAGCGTCCAGCAGTTGCTGGTTCTGGATGGAGTGACTGAAGCATAATCAGAGATCAAGCAGGTTCAGCCCACCAATCAGAACACAAACTACATTTTCAACATGATACTTCTTAATCCAAAGATGTCATTACTTGATCCTGATCTGGGCATTGCTGTGAAGACCCAACACTTGTTGCCCATCCCTAACTGCCCCTGAACAGAGTGGTTTGTCCCAATAAATAGAGTAGATAAGAATCAACCCCACTGTCTTTAGGAGTCACATGGAGTGCAATGACAGCAGATTTCCTTATCTAAAGCGACAGCTAACCAGATGGATTTATACAACAATCAATTCCAGTTACATTGTTGTGATCTTTTAATTTCAGATATTTAGCAAATTTGAATCTACATTCCCAGAATGTTAGCTGAGACCCTGGATTACTAGTCCAGTGACATTATACTGTGCCATCAACTCACCTAAAATTTGAAACATTAATTCTGGTTATACCTCTCCATAGATGCTACAGACCAGATGAGTTTTTCCAGCATTTGGCTTTAATTTCAGATCTCCAATATCCATAGTATTTTGCTTTCAAACATCTACATTTGCCCTGGCAGCAATGTTCAAGACACAGATGAAGCAACATTTTTTTTACTTGAGAGAAAAAGAAGCAATAGCAAATTGTGTATGCATGGAGAGAGACTGGAAGGGCACTAATGCAGACAGACAACTAGCTGTTCAAATATATAGTTTCCTTGAAAGTTTGAGTACAAAGAGAGGAAGCTGTAAAAATATAAATACTACTTATTAATGTAGCACAGGTTTGAAAATGAAAACGAAACATGACAAAAGAATTAGACATTCCTGATGAACGGCTTTTGCCCAAAAAGTCGACTCTCCTGCTCCTCAGATGTTGCCTGACCTGCTGTACTTTTCCAGCATGACATGTTTCAACTCTGATCTCCAGCATCTGCAGTCCTCACTTTTTCTCACAAAGAATTAGAACACAGACAGTTCTCTATGTAAAGTACTGCAATGGATGCAAGAAGTTTTTTTCTTGAGGCACCTGATGCTATATAAATACAAGTCTTATTTCCCCAAATGACAAAGCCAACAGTGCAAATTGTATTAATGGAAACTCCCACAAGCAGATACTTAGAAATAATCAAATGACTAGCATAAAATATACAAAAGAAATTTTAAAACTACATACATGTTCGGATCAATGGACAGGCTTCAATGCACCAAATACTTTGTGACTTAAAACATAGAACATCTTTACAAAGGTCTAACCTATCTGCAATTTCTATTGAGAGGCCTACTTCCTTGTTCCTTTCTACTCTCAGAAGTTGTGACCCATTGAAACTTCAGTTGGCTCTTCATTCACTTATTCCATTACATCTTCAGTCATACTCTCAGGTAAACAACCCAATTAACAGTTTGAGGTTCCAACAACAAAATTAAGATGGAAGTTAATGTTAACCTTACCACAAAGAATCATGTTCTATAGAATTAATGACTTTGTTCTATGGAACGTCACAATGGAATTGAAAAGTCATTGTGGTTCAGACTTCTCCACAGTAATTCACTGAATAGAACTAAATTCATGCCTCCAACCTGAAATTAAATCAGCAAGCTGTTAAACCGACCTAGTTGCAGACAAAATAAATTTAAACATATTGTGGTCTACATATTCAAAAATCTACCAAAGCAAAGTTTCATATGTCAGGCAGCCTTTCCTCAAATAAAACAGGAGAAACTTTACCTCCAAAACTTCAATAGTGTCTACAATTATAGGGAGATGGTTAAAGTTCATAATTTATAACTTCCAGCACTCCAATAGTCAAAGTAAAGAGCCATTACCCAGTGAGAGACAAATCACGGGGAATAGATGTCCAGAGTTTGATTAACTGTTTGAGTGAGCCAATTTTAGTCAAGCACAGCAGTTAAGTTTCTATAAATGGCTAGGTGTCTCGACAAGAAAAGATCCCTCACTATTCCCATGACTAGGGCAGAATCTTCCACTGCCAGATGAGGTGAACTTGGAGGCAGAAAGGACACCTAATAGGCAATGTGATATATACTCAAAACCTTACTTTTTCTCCTCCACTTAAATGAAGGATCAGGGTAGAAAGCTCCATGGTCAACCTTCCTGTCCAACTGAATATAGGAAGTCCTTAAATGGCCAATTAAGAATCATGAAGGAGCCTCAGCCTGGGCAAAGATTAACTTAGCAATAAACCTTTTTGTCACCATGTGGTCTGTCTAACAGGTCAACCTGCATGGGCAGCTTATCAGCAACCACCAGTCAAAGGTAATCAATGTCTGATCAAGGAACTGGGCACAATAAGAAGCTGAGATACCCCCGTCCTCATTTCTGGTAACACTGCTTCCCTTCTCTATGACTTCTGACCATAAACCTACTAGGTAAAAACAAGAACTGCAGATGCTGGAAACCAGAGTCTAGATTAGAGTGGTGCTGGAAAGGTACAGCAGGTCAGGCAGCATCCGAGGAGCAGGAAAATCGACGTTTCGGGCAAAAGTCCTTCATCAGGAATAGAGGCAGGGTGCCTGCAGAATGGAGAGAAAATGAGAGGGGGGTAGGAATGGGGAGAAAGTACCATAGGGTACAAGAGGTGAATGGGGGTGGGAATGGAGGTGAGAGGTCAGAGAGGAGAGTGGGGGAAGGTAGTAAAGAGTACAATGAGTGAATGGGGGTGGGGATGAAGGTGATAGGTCAGAGAGGAAGGTGGAGTGGATAGGTGGAAAGGAAGATAGGACAGGTCATGCAAATGTGGCTGTGGTAGCAAGTCTGTTTCAGGACATGGTTGAAGAACTGTTCCACTAATCTAAAATCATTTGCCTTACTCATCGGTCCTCTGCAATTCTATATTCACAGCCTCCTCTGTGCTGCCGAATGCAAAAGCTGATGGCCTCTAATGGGCTGACAGCTGTCAATGGGTAGGACTTCTATCTTCAGGGCAAAGTTGGTCTTTCACTAGCCTTTCAGCCAGCTGATGATACCTGCAACAAAAGTATGCACCTAATCTCTATTCAATGATCTTTGCTCGAAACTGTAGTTATTGTAACAAGGGTGGTCAGCTGGACATCATGGAATATGAGGTCCCTGATTGGACCAGATTAACAGTCCCAATCAGGGAGTCCTGGCTGATAGATAAAAGAGGAGTGTCAGAGATACTGTCTCTCTGATAGCTGACTCTGAAGAGGCAGTACTAAAGTAAAGGACTGTTCATTTGTAAATAGTAGGTGACTTGGAGGCCTCTATGGAGGCATTTCAGAAAATGCACCAGTGAATATTGGCTGAGAACACGACTGGCCTCAATTGATTTCCCACTATGAATGAATAGTTCTTGTTCACAAAATACAAATGAGGTCCAAGAGTTTTTTGCTCATGTAGAACTGCAGAACTGTAGAACTCCTGTAGGATTCAGATTCTTAAAGCGGTGCAAAATGGAAAAACATTCTGACTTGAGTAATCAAATTGCATCCCCATAAAGGTCATTCATACTATGATATTTCGTCCTGGAATCAAATAAACTATAGATGGAACTAAGCAGAAACAAAATTATCTCCATGCAAAATGTCCTAAAATTCTACATTCACCGTCAAGAAAGAAGTTTTTTTTTTAAATTCTGTTCCTTAATAGAATGCCTTCTGACCTTGGTAGGACCATTTGAGTCAACAGGCTTGATTGCACAAGAACAATCCACATAGACTAGTCTACATTGGATATAGAATCACTCAGCTGTGTTCGTCCTGCTGCAAACAGAGAGCCTGTTGAGAATTAGTACTTGGCAGACACAATCTTGCTTCCAAATCCCTTGAGGCACACAGTGGAATGTATTTGAAACCACAGATGACTTTTTGATAAGATGGCTCAAAGTAATGTTACTAACATACCATGATGTATGAGTGCATAAGTGAAGAATCCACAAGTCTCATTGAGACAGAAACATCACTTAAACAAACATTTAGGAGCTCTGGATGTGCAACTGTAAGTTAAAATTAAATATTCAGAGGAAATTAGTGAGTGGTCTTCCCCAAGATTATATTTGGATTTAGAAGACATTATACGATATTCAAGTTTTAGCAGTTTTCATATTCAGCCATAATAAACAAAGATTTAGTAAGGTGCATCCTAAATCATCCCTTCTGTTCAGAATAGGGTCGTTTACCCCATCATGGGCTATTCAACCACATTTGAAAACTGAAACCCTGCAGGAAATTGATCCAGAGCGGCCTCATTCTCCATCTCATGCTCGTTCTTTTACTGAAGTGACCTAATGACAAAGGAACAAACACAGAAATTGCTAGAACGGCTCAGTACGTCTGAACTAGAGTTCTGAAGATGGGTCACTGGACCGAAGAGATTAACTCTGATATCCCTCCACATATGCTGCCAGCAATTCCTGTTCTATTTTCTGATTTCCAGCATCTGCTGTTCTTTTGGGTTTTATTTAATGACAAAGGAGATCACTCCTGACTTAGAACTGGGAAATGTGTTACAACCACCTAGAGAAAGTATCTTCAATGTTTACAGTGTTATTTTGTACAATTTCAGAACCAACCATTGTAAAATTACTATCAGGTTTGATAACTGTCCACCTTGAACTAGATTCCACACTGCCCCAAACTGAACTAAAAAAAAAATCAGTATTCAATTGGTATATTAGAATGGAAAGATATTTCCCCCTCCAAAAGATTCAAATCGCTATTCCATTTGTCAGATGGACACATAATAGCCAGTTGTACTTTTCACCCTTATTGAAGCTGGTACGACAGCACTCTTTTTATCAGCATTAACTAATGCCAAAAATTCAGGAATTCAAGTGCAGCCAGTTGGCTATCAAGCAACTGGCTGGAGAAAGAGCACTTCCAAATCAATATTTCCCAGCAGCAAAAGGAGCTTTATAACTGCAAATTGCTCAGTGTTAATGGGAAAGGGAGAAGATGGATTGTCAGTGGAGATTTATGGGAAAAATGCAAAAGTGGAAGGTTACATGGTTAGTCATTAGATTACTGAAAACAAGAATTCTCTCTTTTCTCCGCTGGCAACATGATCTTACTTTAATAGCATATAGTGGATATTGAATGAAGTTATTTTAAAAATGGTGTGGATGGAGGATGGATATTGTACAGTAATAGATGTGATATAAAATTTTATAATTTTAAAAGTTACTCAGCACTTTCTAATTTGAGAACATCCAAGTAATAAAGGCAAATAATGAAATAGAGTGAAAGATGTCCTAAAAAGGTTATTGTACATAATTCAGTCAAGACCATATTTTTTATAAAATTAGAGCTTTAATGGCATTTGTATGATTGGGTAAACAGCCAAAAATGTACATGTTACTTTCTAAACTTTAGAAATATACAATTGAGAAATAAAATTAGTGTCTTACAGCTTTATTTGATGGTAAATATTTTTCAAATTCCAATTGATTATAGACTCAAGCCGAGGAATGCAAATTCTTCTTCAACATCAACACAGTGCCAGATATGTACACAAAGGATGTTACCCTTTTGCGTCAACAGTAAAACGGGGCAATCAATCAAGGTAACATCATATTAACCCTTTCCTAAACATAACCTTCAACACATCTACTTGATTGGTATCAAATAAAATGGGGATAATGTTATTAGAAAAGGTAATGGAATATTTTTAAGCTGATCTTCTAAAATCTTAGCTTAATCAAAGCTCAATTGATATTATCCTGAAGCAGTGTCAAGTGGTCAAACCTTAAGACATGGTTTATACTGAATTAAGTCTTACTTACATAACTGTTTATTTCAAATCAAACACTCTCCTGATCTTGGCATTTTCCTCTCTTTCCAATCCCCACAATTACTGCTTGCGGTTGCTACCCTTCAATGTTTTGTTGTCTCACTGCATTAATATTAAAACTGTGCATAATCATAGTTTCCATTCCCAATTCTCAAACGGGCAAATAGGGGGAGAATGTCTATGCTACATTTGTATTGATAATGGACAGGTTACAGAACATGGCCATATTTAGTTGGTTGCTGAAGCTAATTAGAATGTTACTGTCCATAAGACCGCATGTTTATATATAATAAGTCCTTTTCTACTATTTGTTAGAAGTTAGAACAAATCAATTAAAACCTCATAAGGTTATCCTCATTTCCAGAAAAATTTCAATCTAACCCACTTGCTACAAACTTGGAAAATAAGTAACATTGAACAAAAAAAACAGAAGTAAATCACTTAGGTTGAAAAAAAAGTCAGCAACCATAAATCATCTTCCTACCAATTACTAAATTGAGGATCTCAAAATGTTACTATCAAATTGTTCTTATGAAGGCAACATGTATTGATGAATGATATCACACAATAAGTGCACACCAAATGATTGATATTTTGTTTAGAACCAGAATATAGAAGATGCTGAGAGGCTGATCAATGGAATAATATGGGAGGGAGAGGGAAAGGGAAAAATGTTCTAATAATGCTTCTGCTCACTTCCATTTGGCTAAAGTTACCCTATCCATGCCCATCATGATTTTATAAGCCTCTATAAAGTCACCCCTCATCTTCCGACACTCCAGGGAAAACAGCCCCAGCCTATTGAACATCTCCCTGTAGTTCAAACCCTCCAACTTTGCATATCTTTTCTGAACCCTTTCAAGTTTCACAACATCCATCCTATAGGAACAGACCAGAATTTCACACAATATTCCAAAAGTGGCCTAGCCAATGTCCTGTACAGCTGCAACATGATCTTCCAATTCCTATACTCAATGTTCTGACCAGTAAAGGAAAGCATACCAAATGCCTTCTTCACCATTCTATCTGCAACTTCCTTTTCAAGGAACTATGAACCTGCACGCCAAGGTCTCTTTGCTGGTTTCAGGAACATATTACAAATTGAGGTTGCTAGTGTAATTCAAAATTTTTGTACATTTCTTCAGGACAAATATATTCCGTGAATATCAACGCCAGGTAGGACAGGTAGGTAGTCAAGACTGAAATAAATACAGAAAACACTGGAGAAACTCAACAGGTCTAGCAGCATCTGTGGAGAGAAAAAGAGAGTTATGTTTTGAGTCCGAAATTACTTTCTTCAGAGCTAGTCAGAATGAAAGGGAGGTAAAGTCAGAGGAACATTGCACTGGGGGCCAGGGCAATAAAAAACAGAAGAGGTAACATAGGCAGAATGTTAATTCAGATGTCAATGGTTAATTTGTCACTCCTCAAGACTAATAAATCATTAACCAGCAGATGTAATACTTACATCAAGAGGTCCATCTCAGAGAGTAACCAGTAAAAGAAAAACACTTGCTTGTAAGGTAAAAGAGGCAAAAACCTACAATAAGGAACACAGATTCTGAACTGGGTTTTGGAGAAGAGATAAACTGCAGATCCTTTCTAGGGGTTTGGAAGGAGATAGCCTAATTGATCTCGACATCTGTACCTAACTTGTATAGTTTAACTTTAATAGACTTTAAATAAATTAGTGCACTTACAAATGCTTATTTTTGTCTATAGTTGAAATGAAACGTAGCCTCACAGAGTTGATCCTATCATAGTATGATTTACATTAATGAAAAGTAACCCAATGGAAATCTCTTGACCGCTCCAAAGGCCACTGTGGTATATTCACTGCTCAGTAGCAAGGTCATCAAAATACACATTTTGTTTTCATTTCTAATGACAGAGGTATGATACAAGGATCTCCTTGATCTATCCTTGGTCCCCTATTTCTCATCTACAAGCTGCCCCTCGTCAACATCTGAAAACAGTATCAGATTCCACATATATACTAATGAAACCCGTGTTAGTTTACAACTCCTCATGACCTCTCCCCTACACTGCTTTTCTGACATTCAAAACCAAATAAGCAGAAACATTGTCCAATTAAATAGTGGGAGGAATAAAAACATTGCCTCAGCCCACACTACAAACTACCCTACAGCCCACACTATAAACTCAGTCCCCTGGACACTAATACCATCTGTTTCATACACACTGCTAGGAGCAGAAGCAAACAATTCACAATCTCAGTGTACTATCTGACTCCAAGCTGAGTTTGTGACATCATATCCTCTCCAACCTTCTCCATCACTAACACCATCCACCTCCAAAACATCACCAGTTTCTCTCATTGCCTTAATTTGCATTCTACACAAGTTTGACTTCATTCCAAACTCTGCTGCTTGCCTCCAAACTCTCTCAGAATCCCACTCAAACATCACTCCTGCACTCACTGGCTAATTTTGAATCGCAGTCAGTGAGGGCATTTAGCATAGGAGTCAGGAAGTTATGTTAACAATTTTACGGGACGAGGCTGCACTTGGAATATTGTGTTCAGTTTTGGTCACCTTGTTATAGGAAGGATGTTATTAAAGTGGAAAGAGTGCATAAGAAATTTACAAGGTTGTTGTCTGAACTCAATGATCTGAGTTATTGGGAGAGGTTAGAGCATAGGAGACTAAGGGGGTACCTTTTACAGGTGTGTAAGATCATGAGAGGCATGGATAGGATGAATGTATTCAGTCTTTTTCCCAGGGTTGAGGAAACACGGATTAGAGACAGAGTTTAAGGTTAGAGGGGAAAAAATAAAAGTGAACCTGAGGGCAACCTTTTTTTTTAAAGAGGGTGGTACACATATGGAATGAGCTGCCAGTGGAAGTAGTTGAGATGGACTCCCCCACCCTAGGGAAAAATCCCTGGCTATTCACCTAATCCATGCCCCTCAAGATTTTATAAACCTCTACAGGGTCACCCCTCAGCCTCCGATATTTCAGGGAAAATAGCCCCAGTCTATTTGTCCTCTCCCTATAGCTCAAAGCCTTCATCCCTAGCAACATCCTTGTATATCTTTTCTGAACCCTTCCAAGTTTCACAACATCCTTTCTATAGAGGGACAATGGAATTTAATTCAATCTTCCAAAAATGGCCTATCCAATGTCATGTACATCCACATCATGACCTCCCCACTCCTATACGCAATGCACTGACCAATAAAGGCAAGCCTATGTCCTATATATCAAACACTTTCTTCACTATCCTGTTTATTTGCGACTCCACTTTCAAGGATTCAACAATTTAGCAATCACAACATAATACCATTTACAGTAAAAATTGAAACATAGAACAAAACAAATTAGATGAGAAAAGCCAATTTGAGGGGACAAGCATGGAATTAAAGAATAAAACTGACCAAAACAACAGGTTAGAAAGTGATCAAAAATGTTCAAGAAAAGTATTCTGCCACAATACAACACCAAAATTAGTCTCTAGTAAAACACCACGGATGAAAACCACAGTCAAAGTTGAAAGAAAAGGCATGTACCCAGTATACAAAATAAAATGAGAGGATGAAAACAAATGGAATACAGATGAGATTAGGAAGAAGTCAAAAAAAAAATCCAGCCAAAAGCAAAAGTACAAAATTCTATCAAGGAATATAAAAATAAAGTATGATACAGACACAACCTGCGAAAAGTAGGGTATCTACAAGATGTATAAGAAAGCTCACAAAATATGGACAGTAATATAGCAGGAACACAATTATAATTGTCAAAAAACAGAAGTTGCTGGAAAAGCTCAGCAGGGCTGGCAGCATCTGTGAAGAGAAACCAAAGTTAACAGTTCAGGTCCAGCGACCCTTCTTCAGATCCCAAAATGTAGTGGCACAGTGGTTAGCACTGCTGCCTCACAGCGCCAGAGACCAGGGTTCAATTCCCACCTCAGGCAACTGTCTGTGTGGAGTTTGCACATTCTTCCCGTGTCTGCGAGGGTTTTCTCCGGGTGCTCCGGTTTCCTCCCACAGTCCAAAAATGTGCAGGTTAGGTGAACTGGCCATGCTAAATTGCCTGTAGTGTTAGGTGAAGGGGTAAACGTAGACAAATGGGTCTGGGTGGGTTGATCTTCGGAGGGTCGGTGTGGACTTATTGGGCCAAAGGGCCTGTTTCCACTAAGTAATTTAATCTAATCTAATCTTAACTTTGATTTCTCTTCACAGGTGCTGCCAGACCCGCTAAGTTTTTCCAGTAAGCTCTGCTTTTGTTTCTGGCTTACAGCACCACAGCTCTTTTGGTTTTTACAATTATAATAGTGCCTTTGAATTTGTCTTTGGTATCAAGGTGGTGGGCATGACAAGAGAGATCAAAAAAGCACAATGACATTTAGGATAATCAAACTATTACAGAGGCTAAAACCACTACAGCAGAGTACTGTATCCATAGAGGTTTAAAAGTAGTGAGGTAAGAGACAGCAGTAGTAGTGTTAGAAACAGAGTAAAACCTACACACAGAGGAGAAAGTGAGGACTGCAGATGCTGGAGATCAGAGTCGAGTGTGTGTTGCTGCAAAAGCACAGGTCAGACAACATCCGAGGTGCAGGAGAATTGACGTTTCAGGCATAAGCCCTTCATCAGAAATGGTACACATAGATACATAAAATAAAATAGTACTGACAGTTTCAAAATAATTTTTCATTCTTTTTCCATGGGATATTGAACAGCTTGGCTAGGTCAGCTTCTATTGCCCATCCCTAAAGACGGAAGATACTGGAACTGTGTTCCTTGGAGAGCAGAAAGCCAAGAGGAGATCTAACAGAACTTTCAAAATCGTGAAGGGTCTGAACAGAGAAGATGTGGAACAACTGTTCTCACACAAAAAGGGTTGAGAACCAAGAAAAGTTTTAAAAATGTCTTACAAATGAAGCAAATGTGAGACGAAAAGCTAAGAACTTCTCACAGCTGGTAGTTAATATATGGAATGCACGGTCGGAGAAAAAAAAAGTGTAGTGAAAGCAGGGTCAATTGAGGCATTCAAGAGAGTATTAGATGATTATTTAAATAGAAACAAATGTGCAGAGATGGGGAAAAGGCAGAAGATTGGTATGATGTTAAAAAGCTCAAATAGCAGAGACAATGGACCTTCTGCACTATAACAATTCAATGATTCTGTGACATCTTAAGATTTTGGACACTTCCATCAAATCTTCTCTCAACATTCTAAGGAGTAAAACCAAAGCTTCTCTGTTCTATCACACAACTGAATACCTTGAGTATCATTCTTATAAAATCTTTTCTACATCCTCTCCCATGCCTTCACATCTGCCCAAAAGTACTGTAACTAGAACTGGACACTATCCTTCAATTGAGATCACACCAGTGTTTTATAAAAGTTCATTGTGAATTTCTTGTTTGTGTACTCTACATCTCTATCTATTTAGCTTAGAATGCCATATATCTTGCACTTTCACATTCAATGATTTGTAAAAATAATACCCAGTCTCTGTTGTTGCTGCATTTTTAGAATTGTATCCTTTGTTTTATGCTGCCTCCCTTCATTCTTCCTACCAAAAATGAATCAATTTTTGCATTAAATTTCATTTATCATGTGTTCATCAATCTCAAGAATCATAATGCCAGAACTAAGATGTACTTATCAAAATATTAGGAACTTCCTTCCCTAGGATAGGAGGATGACGACTTAATACAGTTTACATTTATGAAAGGTTTGGGTAGGCTGCTTGCACAGAAAACTTATCCATTAGTAGAGGAGCTCAAAGTTGAAGGTCACATATAAGTCACTAATAAATCCAAGAGAATAAAAAAGGAAGACTTCTTCCAAAGAATGGTAGAACTATGGAACTTATTACCATAAAGAACAGAATTGAATAGATGTACTTTAAGTGGAAGCTATATTAAAAGATCAAAGAGAAAGGAGCAGAAGAAGCAATGTTTATTGGATTAAATTAAGAGAAGGAGTGTCAGTGGTCCATGTGAAGAATAAACACTTATGGTCTTGCTAGAGTAAAGATGTGTTCATGCACAGTGCACTCCATGGTGAGGCAATGGTCTAGTGATATTATCACTGGACTGTTAGCCCAGAGACCAGTTAATGTTCTGGGGACATGGGTTTGAATCCTGCCATGGCAGATGATGGAATTTGAATTCAATAAAACAAAATCTGGAATTAAAGAGTCTAATGGTGACCGTGCATCCATTGATGATTGTCGGGAAAAATCCATCTGGTCACTAATGTCCTTTAGGGAAGGAAACTACCATCCTTACCTGGTCTGGCCTACATGTGACTCCAGATCCACAGGAATGGGCAATTAGGGATGGGCAATAAAAGCAATGCTTCCTTGCCAGTGATACCTTCATTCCAGTGACTGAATACTGTATATAAAAAGTCTCAACTCATACAAAATTACTCACAGATTTCAATTCGGCCAATTTAAATAAGGCAGTGCTCAAAAGCTACCTCACCTCTTTGACCAATCCTTTGGTCCCCTGTTAAAATACTTGCTAGTTCAGTGTGAAATTTTGTCCAATTATACTCATTTGAAATGTTGTGCATTGTTTTATTACATGAAAGGAGTTACATAAATTCAAGTTGCTGTTGACTTTACAAAAATGTCAAAAATGTCATAAAAGTTAGAAATGACATTATATCAAATTAGTATTTCCCAAGAAAGGTTAGCCAACCACATCCAACTAAATCTCTGTTTAGAGGTTAAGCAGCACTAAACATGTAAAAATATCATTAAAAGTCTCATTTAGAAAATTGTTGGGATGGAGACTGAAACAGTTTTCAGAAACAGAAATATTTGGAAACATCTCAGCCATACAGCCAGCAGCTGTCAATAATGGAGTGCTGATAAAAGGAGAAGACATTGTTGCACTGATTCCAATCTCAGTGTTTTATTGGGAGACTTTTACCTTCCCCCACTGAACAAACTTCTAACTAGTAGCACAAGTCATGTATGCTCAAGTCATTAGTCACCAAGAAGTCATCATATGAGTCTTTTGTGTCTTAATTTGTTGCCATCTGTGCTTGATTTATTGCTAATCTTTCAATCAAATTTCTCTCTTTCCAATCACTATCTCCCACCATTCCACATACTGTACACCCATACACAATATACCAACTACTTCAATTTCACAAAGCAATTTATGAATTTTAACATTACTTTCAAACAGAATCTTGAAAAGGAGAACAATGAATTTTACACAGCACATTCCACTGTATATTAATCGTTCAACTATATTGGTTGCAGGTATTAATTAAGAATTCTATTTCTGCCCCTATAAGGAAAAGAATGAAATGGTGGTGACTTAGACAATTATCTAGGCTGACGTGCATCGCAGTGAATAAAAACTTCCAGCTGCATATGGTTCTAGGTATATTCTTTACCAGCTGGCTCTCTATTAGTGTTCATAAACTCGGACCATCCCAAAGGAACAACAAATGAAGTAATTTTGAAGAGTAATCAGTCATAATGTGAAAATAGGCACAGTAAGCTCCCATAAACAGTAATGCAACGTGCAATAAATAACAATTATTTATCAAATACTATTGATTATATGTCAAACACATCACGGAAACCTCCCCTGCTCATTGTGTAAATTTGGCAGGATTCTTTCATGCTGAAAATAGAGTGTGTGGTGTTGGAAAAGCACACCAAGTCAGGTAGCATCTGAGGAGCAGGAGAATCAATGTTTTGGGCAAAAGCCCTTCATCAGGAATGAGGCTCGTGAGCCAAGGGGGTGGAGAGATAAATGGGAGAGTGCAATAGATGGATGAAGGTGGGAGTAATGGTGATAGGTTGGAGAGAAGATAGGTGGGAAGAAAGATGTACAGGAAGGACAGGTCATGAGGGCAGTACTGAATTGAAAGGTTGGATCTGGGATAAGGTGAGGGGGAGGGGAAATGAGGAAACTGGTGAAATCCACATTGATCTTGTATGGTTGGAGGTTCCGCCTTGAATCTAATCTTCGTCATGTGGTCTATCTGAAACTTGCTGGTCTTACATTGCAAAGTTGTCCTGACAGATGGGCAACATTCCAAGATTCAGGATTGTGCACTGAAGGGTGCAGTAAAGCTTAGGGCAGCCATTACAAAAGCAGAAGAGAAAATGCAAAGCCAGAAAATGGGGGAGGAGACAAGATGTAAGAGATGGGGAGAAGTCAATGCAAGATGTGAAAGATAGAAAAAGGGAGAAAAACAGCATTAACAGGGAGAAAAAAAAATAAATCCACAATAGGCCAAAGTAACAAAAATCTACTGGTCACTCTGACTGATGATAGCTTTTATGTCTTCTTAAGCTTTCTTCTCGTTCTAGTGTTTTAAGCCTTTAGCATTAACCTGCTTCAAAACCAGCTGCACTCTGTTGAAGGGCTGATAAGTTCCTTGACCTCTTAGGCTACTCGTTCAAGCTTCTTCCTGGCAAGCCTCCAAATGCAGTAGCTATAGATACGACAGTTTTCTCAAAGGGTGTTCTTCCTATAGACAGAATTAGTCTCAATACCCCAAAGATAAGGCAGGATAAACTAGACGGGTTTTTACTGCTGACCACTACCAGTAGAAAGTGCATTGTTTGCCTTCCCCTGACAGTTCTACACAATGACAGAACTGTCAGAATGGAAGTACAGCTCCGCATTTCTGAAAGAGCCCTGATTGGAATCTCTTGTCAGAAATGCAGAACACTGTACTTACAAAAAAGAGGGGTGCCGTGACAATTTGCACAAGATTGCCAGCCTCCAGGATATCTGACCCATAAAATATGCTGAATGGCCTTACAGACAGTATGTTTTGGCTGGGGAATTGAGAATACAGAGGCAAAAAACTCAGGATAAGAGGTTGATCATTTAGGACTGAGATGATGAGAAATCTTTTTTCCTCGAAAGGGTTGTGGATCTTTTATCCTCTGCCGAGGACTATACATGTTACTACTTATTCAAGGCTGAGACAGATTTTTAGTTTTGAAGAATCAAGCGTCATTGAAAATGGAAGGGAAAATGTTTTGAAGCAAAAGACCAGCCACAATCATATTGAGGCCGAGTACGCTTGAGAAGCCATATGGTCTACTTAACCTCCTCCAATGCACTTGCTTACAAGACATTGGAAGGTAAATGAACATTAGTGGAATTACACAAGGTGTTCATCAGCTTGGGTAAAAAAAATGGGCAAGTAACAGATAAAAACAAAATCTAGAATATGTAACTTACAATTATCATCAAACATCAGTTATTGTCAACACAATCAACTATGTATCAAAACTCTGGTGTTTCCTCAAAAGGCAGGGCATGGAAATTCCTTCAGCAAACAATGAGTCTGACCAAACCACAGTATTTTCCATTACACCATTTAAGTTAATGGTTGAAGTGCCCTGTGTATACAATATGGAAATTCACGAAAGAATTAAATACTAGCTGCACTTTGGTGAAGGGCTGACAAGTTCCTTGACCTCTTAGGCTACTGGTTCAAGCTTCTTCCTGGCAAGCCTCCACAAGAATAAATCACATTGCTGTAGGCCTGGAGTCTCAACCTACACCAGACTAGGTAATTTTACAATCTCATATCAATTACATTTGTTCAAAAAAGGCTGATCTGTGAATCCAAACTGTAAAGGGTTTTAAACTCAAGTCTCTTGACAAAATAGATAATGCAAAGAAATGACACAGGAATCTGATGTGCATATTATTTTTGTCTGGAGATTTCTGCATTTCTTAATTCATTATTTCAGTTGCTGTACATTAACCATCTGCAATAAATAGATTCAGACAGTAATTAATACAATTTTTCAGAAAAAACCTCCATTATTTTTCAGAAGTTTGAACAAATAATTGCAAGATTGCCAAGACAGTGATTGCACTGGTGACTGACAACTGGTCTGTACTCCAACTCAATATCAGCTGAGAAATCTACTTTTTAAAAAATTGATCCAATGTAAACTCTGTAATTTGCTCTCACCACAGTTTGAATGTAGGAAGTCCACCTAGTCATCAGGAAAACAAGCTTGTTAAATGCAGAACAAAACTCTGAAATTTCCTCAGTATCTATGTGGATACGTTACTTAAATTCACTGATTACGATAGTGCAGTATCGAAATAAATTGAATTCAAATTTCAGATTAACTAATCTAGTAACAAATGTGCAAAACATCATTAATATATTATTTGGGAAAACTACTTGTCTTCTAATGTAAAATGGCAAGATGAGACTGATCGATGAACCTTTTTGTTATACGCACTTCTTTTCACCCTTTTTCCAAATTCCCACAAGAAACCTTCCCTACAAACTGAACAGGGATCAAAAATGGTTCAGGGAACATTATTATCAAACTTTAAAAGGGAAAACAGCCTCAGAATCCAAGTCCTCAAATTACTTTTCTGTGTATGTTCTTATTTCTATTTATGGATAGCTATTTCATTTATGTATGGAAATCCCTAGGGTTAGTTTTAAAAAAAAAACATCCTGGCAGTAAAAATAATTTTTGACCTGCATTTCTCATAGGTTGTCTAGACACATGGGACTGAACAGAGTGAATGACTGTAATTCCTTTTCCAGGAATTTGCCACCTGGCACAGCTTGCATAACACAAGCAACATAGACTGAGGTTTGCTTTGCAATCACAGAATTATGGATGCTGTACCATGTGTCACTTTGAAACTGCTCAAAAAAAATCATGCTTATATATGCATGAAAGTGTGTTTTGGAAATACAATCCATTGTATGTAATCAATATTTTTGTATTAATTCTGGAGATACAAGCATAAGCAAGGCCACCTCACTTGGCCTCAAGAAGGTGGTGGTTGCCTTCTTGAACATAACTGCCTTCTGACACGGTCCAGCAAACTACTAGAGTAAGAGTAATTCACATTGCTGTAGGCCTGGAGTCTCAACCTACACCAGATTGAGTAAGAACAGGAGACTTCATGAACTAGGTAATTCTTACAAATATCCATTAATTCTGTCAGCCTTGTAAAATAAACTAGTAATTTATTTCCAGATTTAATAAATTTTGCAAGTTAAAATTTCCCATTGCCACAGTGGGAATTCAACTCCTTTTGCTGGATAGTTAATCCAGAGACGCTAAATTACTAATCCAGTAACAATCACTATGCTACTATATCAATTACTACTCCAAGATTCTTATTTCTACGCTGGGTAAGGAGAAAGGACAAACTAATTTGCCATGGGATGTTGAATGTACATTCTACTGTAACAATGGTAGGTTCCATTGTATTACAAAAGAAAGTAACATCTTTCAACTGCCAAAATATTAATTGACACAGTCTTCAGCATACAAAAGGTCACAACTTTAAAATATACAAAGGATGTCTGGTTGCTTTGGAATTACAGTGTAAAATGAGCAAAACATAACTGCAATTAGTCTTTCACTGTTCAGTTTCAAATGGGGGGGGGAGAAGAAGTTTTCACTTAAGTTTTATAAATCTTATGAAAATACTGGTACTAATGAGCTAATATGCAGTGTCACATGCTGCCCCTTTGTAGAGTATTTAAAGTGCAAAAGAATAAAGTCCATTCGCTTTTCCCACGAAAGCTCTCAGACATACATATTCAAGTGTTCAAGGGAAATATGGTAGAGCCCCCACGACAATACCAAAGTTCAAATAACTTCCCACATTGAGTCAACTGCACCAAAACAGGAGTGCAACCTATAACTGTCAAGTTTCTGGTCACTTTAAAACCAATCAATTTCAATTTCTTTTCAATAATATAAGAAACAAAGTTGAAACCTTAATAAAATCACAGGTACATTCAATTTAAAATGATATCAACACAAATCCTACTACTTTAATCAGGAATTTATTAACCATATTTCTTCGATTTTCAAATAATTCAGAATTTTGTTAAGTTGAAAACTTTAAACTAATGCAGAAGTGACTTAGAATGTGTGTAAAACTATTGTATTAAAGTTTAAGATCTATATTAAAAATGCATGTGCACACTTGTTCAAAACGTTTTACTTGCAATTGTTTTAACTTTTCAATCATGATGTTCACCAACACTAAAAACGGGGATTTGTTTTCTGCTTAGCATTAGGTAAACTATTAAGGGTATTTTACATCAATTCTCAATTTAATAAAAAAAAACTTATCTTACATAATGACACATTCAGAAATAATTTTACAAATTTATAATTTAATTTATCAATGTTAGTGATAGTTTTATGTCAACTCCCTCAGTCTCGCTGCATTCCTCTTGAAGACCCTTCTTCACCTCTAATAGTGACATTTTTAGATGATTACTTTTGTAAAGTTCCTGGAGATATTTTATATATCTGTTAATATAGAGACTAATTACATTCAACTCTTCCACACCCCAGTAGACAACTGAAAGACCCTTGAGGTTTGCATGCATTACAACACAGCTACTTAATTATTAACGGAACTTTACAGATGAGTGACAAAACCACTGTTTAAACAATAAGTTAAAGACTCCCGTTAAGATATAGTAAATCGTAAGATTAAAGTTTACAGAACTAAGGTATATAGGTGGAGTTAAAATACAGATCTGTCGTGACCTATTGATTTGAGATGCCCAGTGGTCAACTACTGATCCCAATTTTGTACCTACAAACAATATCTTTGGTGATACATTCACAAGCATACACCAGTGAATTCTGTGCTAACTATCTCTTTGTTTAATCATAAAACAGGCAATGTATATCCAGCTCCAAGTAACCTGGATTTTCAAGAAAAACAGATTTCCACCTTGCACTTCCCACCACACCCAAATTTAGCATTAATCCAGATGAAATTTTGTTTTTAATAATCCAATCTGTCAGACGGTTGGTCAATAAATACTGCATATACAGTTTGCACAAATTGTTCTGGAAGATTGTATTTTAACATTTCAGTATATTGAAAAAAAAGTTGGATTTGTTTATGGTACAGATAACAATTGTCAGAGTTGAGGGATAAACTTACAGGTAGGCAACATGGAGCTATTCCAATGGGTGGTTCTAAGCATATTGTAAAAGGCAAGCAGAACAGCCTTGATATAGTTTGCTCATCTAGCCGATGTCACACTGAGAAAATGCTATTAGAAAAATTTTGCGGAATTTGCATGTCAACTAATTCACTCAGATGGCTTTACAAAGTCTATAACTCAAGAGATGAAATATTCCAATTTTGAAGCATTACCTCAATTGTATATTTAAAAATGCACAAGGCCAAAGGAGACAGTTACCTTTCTACATTGCTTTATTTTTATTCACATTAAACAGATCACTTAGACCAACTTCCAAATATCTACTTCCTCCCAAGTTCCATGATATTTGAGCTTCTTTCCTCAGATTAGATCTTCAACAAAAACAGAACACTTTGCTTAGTTAATTACCAAATCATGTACATTGTAAACAAGAACAGGCTGAAAACAGATCTGAGGCACACAACTGATCCTCAATTACATTCCAACGCATTTCCAGCTTAATTCAAAAATCACTAGTTCAATAAAATTCTAATTGTCCACTGCCCAACATCACAGCTCCCACCCCCCAACCAAATTCTCGTTCTTGCTCAACTTTTGCGATTACCAAAATTCAGAAAACTAAATGCAAATTAAAATCACGTATCCTAGGTATAAAGAGTTTTAAGTAAAAAAAGTTTATATCAACTTCAAATTGACAGAATTTACAATTTTAAGTAACCTTTTCGCTACAAGTGACATAAAATCTTTTCTTGAAAATCCTATAGTTAATTCATATAACTTGAGCCTATCCTTATTTTCTTCATAACTTTCACCTCTGCTCTCAGTACTTACCTGAGCTAAATGGAACAACTTCCATATTAAAACACAAACAAATGTGGATACTAGGAATCAGAAACAAAAACAGAAATTGGTGGAAAAATTCAACAAGTCTGGCTGCATCTATGGAGAGAAAACACAATTAAAATTTCAGGTCCAGTGGTCCTTCAATTCTGAAGGGCCAGTAGACCTGAAACATTAACTCTGATTTCTCTCCACAGATGCTGCCAGACCTGCTGAGCTTTTCCAAAAATTTGCTTTTTGTTTCCAAATGTCATATTACTCTTGAACAAGGAAATTAGGAAATAGAGCTTGCAACATGATATCTCTTGATTGCAGTGAAATCAAATGCATTCACTCCAGAAAAGATTTAGTCATCCAAATCACTTAGTTCATCCAATTGACCTATCTTCTAATCAATCATTAGTTGTAAAAACAAAAACAGTGCTGTATTACCGTTTCTAAATCACAGCACTTACTTTTACAACTAAACTATGCTATCACTAAGGCTTTTTTAAAAAAGCTTTCCCTTACATTTCCTCCATGCAAGAGATCAGCAAAATAAATAAGGCACCCAATCTTTCATCATATAGAGTCATAGAGATATACTTATATACAATGGATTAACTCCACATTGTCTACCTATAGGTTGTCCTGTCAGTCCCAAAACAATTTCTCTACGTACTACAAACAAGCCCAATTTGGATTTTCATCTCTTCAGCTGACAACTCTCCAAAATACCTTTTTTGCTTTGGAATTTGATTTCAATACAATTGTAGCTAATGTAAAGTATCCATTTCAGAACTGAAAAACAAACAAATAGTGAACATTTTGATGGAGTTGCATTTCCAAAACAAGTCTTGTAAACTGAAAGACAAAAGACAGCTATTGTCAGCAACACACTTTACAAACTGTAAAGTGCAAACTTTAATGATGCCAAATGTTTCTGGAAAAACGACCCAGAAGAAAAATACAACTTCCTGACTGCATGGAGTCATAATCAGAGTAATACTGCACAGAAACAGACCCTTCAGTCCAAGCAGTCATACAATCCTCCAACACAGAGACAGGCCCTTTGACCCAAACTGGTCCGTGCCAATCAAAATGTCCACCTATGCTAACACCATTTCCCTGCACTTAGCCCATATTCTTCTAATCCTTTCCTATCCATTTTGTTCAAATAAGCTCTAAAGAAAATCCTAGTTTATCTAACCTCTTCCTATAACTCAGACCCTACAGTCCTGGCAACATCCTTGTAAATTTCTTCTGCATTCTTTCCAATTTATTAGCATCCTTCCTTTAGCAAGATGAAAACTGAACACAATAGTCCAAGTGTGGCCTCAACAACGCCCTGTACAACTGCAACATAACTTCCCACTTTGATACTCAGTGTCCTGACTGATGAAGGCCAGTGTGACAAAAGCCTTCTTCACTGTCCTGGCTACCTGTGACTCCACTTTCAGAGAACCGTGCACCTGAACTCCAAGGTCACTCTGTTCGACTATATTCCTTAAGGGCCCTAACATTCACCACAAAACTCCTATCTTGATTTGGCTTTCCAAAATACAAGACATCAAACTTATCTATATTACACTCCATTTGCCATTTCTCAGCCCATTTCTTCAGTTGATCAAGGTCCTGTTGCAATTTCCGAGAACTCTCCTCACTGTCCACAATACCACCTATTTTAGTGTCATCTGCAGACTTATTAATCATGCCTTGTACATTCTCATCCAAATCGTTGATACAGATAACAAACAGCAACGGGCCCAGCACCGACCCAAGCCACTCCACTAGTCACAGACCTCCAATCCAAAGAACATTCTTCCACTATTACTCTCTGCTTCCTACTATCAAGCCAATTGTGTATCCAATTTGCCGGTACCCACTGGATTCCATGCGATCTAAGCTTCCAGAGCAGACTACCATGTGGAACTTTATCAAAGGCCTTACTGAAATCCATATAGACTACATCCACCGGCTTGCCCTCATCAACCTTCCTGGTCACTTCATTAAAGAACTCAAACTAATTTGTGAGGCATAATCTCCCATGCACAAAGCCGTGCTGACTGCTCCTGATCAAACCCTATCATTCCGAATGCATGCATATCCTATCTCTCAGAATCTTCTCAAGTAACCTACCCATCTCAGATGTTATGCATACTGGTCTATAGTACCCAGACCTTTCTTTGCAACACTTCTTGGGCTACTCTCCAGTCTTCTGGGATCTCATGCATGGCTAAGGGTGATGCAAAACTTTCAGCCAAGGTCCCCACAATTTCTTTTCTAGCCTCTAGCAGTGTTCTTTGATATATCTAGTCAGGACCCGGAGATTTATCCATCTTCATACATTCTAATACGTCCAACACCTCCTCTGCTGTGATACTGTCCCCAAGATATGACCACTAACTTCTCCAAGTTCCCAAGTCTCCATGTCTTTCCCCATGATAAACACAGGAGAAATATTCATTGAGGACCTCGCCCATCTCCTGCAGTTCTACACATACACGCCCACTTTCATCGTTGGAGGTATCCTATTCTCCCTCTTTTTCTTTTAAAGTACCTCTTCAGATTCACTCTAATCTTCTTAGCCAAAGCTATCTTGTGCCCCCCTTTCGCTCTCCCAATTTTCTTCTTCAATAAACTCGAGTATGCCCAATACTGTATACCTCCAGGGATTCCCTTGATCCCAGTGCCTGTACCTGAACCATGCCTCCATTTTTCTGGTCAAAGCCTCAGTATCTCATCATCAGGGTTCCCCATTCCTATCAACCTTGCCCATTCACCCTCACAGGAACATATAGACTTTGAATTTTAACTCACGTTTAAAGGCCTCCTACTTGCTGTAGATCCTTTGACATGCCAATAAACTACCCCAATCAATTCCTGCAAGCTCCTGTGTAATTCCATCAAAATTTTTCTTGCCCCAGTTTAGAACTTGAACTGTGGGACCAGTTTTGTCCCTCTCTAACTATTTTAAAATTAACAGAACTATGGACACTGGTCCTAAAGTGTTCCGTCACCTGTCATGCTCTTTTCCCCCCCAAGAGTAAGTCATGTTTTGCCCCTTCCCAAGTAGGAACCCTCTATATACTGCTTGAGGAAACTTTCCTGAATGCACTTAAATCCCACTACATCTAAGCCCTTAATGCTATGGAAGTCCCAATCCATGTTAGGAAAATTAAAATCCCCTACAACCTTATTGCATCTGGAAGTCTCCCCAGTTTCTCTGCAGATTTGTTCCTAATTCCCAATGACTAGTTGGGGGGCCTATAGTACAATGCCAAGAACGTCACCATCCCTTTCTTATTTCTTAGCTCCACCCACAACATCTCACTGGATGATTCTTCAGTTATTTCATCTGATTACTACTGCAATACTCACCTTAATCAAAAGTCCAACTCCCCCTTCTCTTTTACCACCACCTCTATCTCGCCTCAAGCACCTGTATCCTGGTACATTCAGCTGTCAGTCCAGTCCCTCCCTTAGCCATATTTCTGAATGGTTATAGTATCCCAGTCCCATGTACCCATCCACACCCTGAGTTCATCGGCCTTACTCGTCAGTCCCCTTACATTGAAATAAATGCAATTTAATCCAACAGGCATTCCTTGCTCCTGTCGTGTTCCAGCCTGACAGGTCTCTTCACTTTACTACTTCCGATACTGTATCTTTTTCCAGCCTCACACTCGCCTCTCTGCTGTTGAGGATCCCCCCCCCCCCCCGCCAATGCAGTTTAAACCGTCCCTCGTAGCACTAGCAAACCTGGCCAAGATATTGGCCTCCCTCCAGTTCAGATGCAACCCGTCCCTCTTGAACAGGTCACCGTTGCCCCAGAAAACCTCCCAATGAGTTAAAAACCTGAATCCCTGCCCCCTGCACCAATTCTTTAGCCATGCATTAATCTGTCATATCCTCCTGATCTTACCCTCACTTGCATGTGGCACTGAAAGTAATCTGGAGGTCCTTGTTTTTAACATTTTTCCTAGCTCTCTAAAATCACTCTGCAGGACCTCATCCCTGTTTCTACCTATGTCATTTGTACAAGTATGCACAATGACTTCTGGCTGTTCACTCTCCCCCTTGAGAACGTTTTGCAGCTGCTAAGATATCCTGGAATCCAGGAGGCAATACACCATCCTGGATTTCCATTTGCAGCTACAGAATCTCCTGTCTGTTCCCCCTCACTATCGAGTTTCCTATCACTAAGGTCCTGTTTACCTTTACCCTTTTCTGCTATGCCACAGAGCCAGTCGTAGCGCCCGGCCTGGCTTCTGCTGCTTTCCCCTGAATGGTCATCACTCCCCAACAGTATCCAAAATGGCATACTTGTTTGAGGGGAATGCCAAGGGGATTCCGGCACTCTCTGCATACTCCCTTTGCGTTTCCTGATGGTTACCCAGTTACTATCTACCGGCAACTTAGGTGTGACCACCTCATTAAAACTCTTACCTATGAAAGACTCAGCAACTCGGATGATCCTGATAGCAGCCTGCTCCAGCTTTCCAACATGGTCTCCCAGGAACTGCAGGTGGGAGCACTTCCCACATGTGCAGTCATGAGGGACAATCAAAATTGCCCGGAGCTCCCACATCCTGCAGGAGGAAATTGTGACTGCCCTAACTGCCATCTCAACTACTGTAAGACTTTAAAAAAAAGGAAAGTTAAAAGCACTTTACTGAGTTTACTTGTATTTTTAGCTGAGCCACTGCTCTCTGAAGCCTCTTGGGCCAAAACCTAACTACTTACTCTGCTCCCAAATTTTTGTCTCTTTACTCCCCCTCTTTTTTTCTGTTTTTTTATTTTTCTGTTTTTTTATTTCAAAAATATACTTTATTCATAGAAAATAAAACTTTGGTACATGGACAGTTAGTGAACCCTTTCAGATCTATACTCTTTTTACTTATAGACAATAAATTAATGTCCACCATACTCTACATTTACAGACAGCCCCTTGGCCTAAAGCGGAGGTGACAATAGGGCCCAATTACTGAATGGGCCCCCTTATTCTTCAATAGAGGGGCATTACACTGCACCTTGATGGCAGCTCCCTAAGCCTCAGCCCATTCCTCAGCACGCAGTCCTGGACTTTGGAACATGCCAGTCATGCCACTCAGTCGGAGTTAACTCCTTCAGTTGGAAGACCAGCAAGTTTTGGGCAGACCAAAGAGCATCTTTTATCGAGTTGATGTTTGTCTCGGTGTGTCCCCCAGGGAACAGACTGTACAGCAGTGTTCAACGTCGTGGGACAAGCCTCGACAAACACCACTGCATTCCTCTCCAGACTTCCTTTGCATAGGCACATTCAAGAAGGAGGTGTGTGACAGTCTCATCCTCTCCACAGCCGCTTCAAGAGCAGCATGGGGTGGCGCAGAGAGTCCGGTCGAGGACAAAGGATCTCACAGGCAGTGCGTCCCTTGTCACCACTAGCCATTGGTGCTTGTTTGAAAGGTCTGGCGATGAGGCATTCTGCCAAATGACTTTGATAGTATGCCCAAGGAACTGCTCGACGGGATCTGCCGTCTCCTTTTCCCAAAGAGTCTCAAGGACACTACGTGTTGACCACAAGTCCATCAGGAAGTGGTCAAAGGTGTTTTTCTTCACAAATTTCTGCACGAAGACAGGTGATACAGAACGATCAACTACTTGCAGCGTTCCGCGGCAGCGAGGCCAGGCCCATTCTTTGCAACACCGGGAACAGGTAGAAACCTCAGTACTTAGTGATGCTTTGTCTTTGCGTAACGGGGCTCCACGCACAGTTTGATGCAACCACACACAAAGGTGGCCATCAGGGTGAGGTTAGCTTCGGGTGTGTTTTGTCCCCCTTTCTCCAGGTCTTTACATGTAGTGTCACTTCAGACACGATCCATCTTTGATCTCCCCATGACGTGGAAGATGGCCCAGGTGACTGTGGCGGTGCAGATTCAGGGAATAGGCCAGACCTGTGCCACACACAACATTTAGAGTACCTCATATCGGATGACCAAGTTTTTACCCGCGATGGAGAGCGGCCGTTGTTCCCACCTGCCCAGTTTCTGCCTTGCTTTGGTGATGCACTCCTCCCAAGTCTTGACACACACCCCAGTCCTTCCAAACCAAATACCCAGCATCTTCAGGTGGTCTGGCCTGACACTGAAGGGTATAAAGGATTGGTTGGCCCAGTTTCCGAAGAGCATCGCCTCGCTCTTGCTTCGAGTTACCTTGGTCCCAGAGGCTCATTCAAACTGGTCACTGGTGCACAAGTCTGCGCACTGCGGATCAGAGCAGAAAACGGCAACATCATCCATGTATTGGAAGGCCCTAACCTGTAGACCCCCATGGCCAGGAATAGTCACCCCTTTCAGGCTTGCATCCTTCCTGATGGACTTGGTAAATGGTTCTATACAGCATACAAACAAAGCAGGTGTGAACAGTTCTGCCTAACTCCAGATTTGATTGGAAAGCTTTCTGAATCCCGCTAGTTAATTAAGACTGCGCTAATGATTTTGGTGTACAGCAGTCAGATCCAATTGCAGATTCCCTCCCCAGAGTCCATTTTAGAGAGAACATCTCTCATGTATGTGTACGATATCCTGTCAAGGGCTTTCTCTTGGTGAGACAAGTGTCAACCCCTCTGTCCTATGATGTAGCTTTTGGGCCTTAAGCACTCCTTGATACCAGGCCCACGATGATCCATTCTTCAGTGCGGGTGTCTGCTTCCAAACTGTGACTTATGCACCGAAATGAGCATCTTTCTCTCTGTCGCCCTCTGCTATCCATGCCGAACATAATCCCAAACCAAACTAGTCCCACCTATCTGCTCCTGGCCCATATCGCAACAAACCCTTCCTATTCGTGTATCCATCAAAATGTCTTTTAAATATTTTAATTATAACTGCATCCATCCCTTCCTCAGGAAATTAATTCCACACTCAAGGCACCAAGTAAAAAAACACTGCCTCATGTCTTTTTTTTCCAAATCTCTCTCCTCTCACCTTAAAAATGTGACTGTCTAGTACTTCTGGGAAACATCGAAAAAATGAAAGCCAACTTGCTGCAAGAGAGGTGCCCAAAGTCACAAAAGAGTGTAAATACAACTGCTCTACCTGATAAAGTAGTTGACGTAAGAGCAACAAGAATAATTTGGAGAATATGGCTATAACTTTACATGCTCTTTATAACTTTTCTGTCTATACATTCTTTTTAATGTAAATTTCTAAAATTTAGACAAAAAGACTAGGATTTTATACAAGGTTCACTATTCAATCCAGCACAACCGCCGACAAATCGACCATGGGAACAGCAGGAAATGCATGAATCAGGATTGACAGCTGATTGATCACCACCCAATGCTGCAGTAAGTAAAACCAAAGCTAAGAGGGAGTTCAAGCCTACAACCTCACAAAGCAAGAAAATTACAGTCTGGAGGCAAAACCAAGGGGCCAGAGTTGTAAAGCCATTCTGTGCAGCCCTGGATTTAAGTCAATGGCTAGAGCTTGAACAGTGAGGTCTGACAAAGGATTGCTCTTAGAGAGGAGACATACTATAAGTGCTTGCTTGGTAGGGGACCATAGGGACATTGCTTGTAGCAAAGCACAGATAACTGTAACTGGAGCTATAAAGGTTGAACTGGAAGAAAGTTTTCCACAAGGAACCATGTTGTAAGGGTCCAATTAAGACCATGAGACTGCTCAGAAGGAGAAACCAACCCAACTCAGTAACTCTTTCATAGGCTTAAGCTCTTTCAATACCAGACTGCTTGCAGAGCTGCTCAGAGAGGTTTAGCACACTCAGAGGTCATGACTGGTAGCCCGAGATTCAAATAATTGAGTCTAGCCATTTAGCTTACCACCTGTCTCTCTACCTTTAGACAACACAAAAGGTTTGTAGATTATCAGAATTAATTACCAGCTTGAGAGAAAGAGGGGATTTTGGAGTAATAGTCCTGGTACTGATAGCTACTGATTTAAGAGCTTGTATCATTGCCATTCCTAGAATTTTGTAAAGTACTTTTCATTACTAACAAATATTTATTCCTGTTTTACATTAGAGAAGCAGTGGTGTCAGACATTTTCTTGTTAAGTATAATACAGGAGCAATAAATTGACAGAAAAGTCAAATGGGAAGAGTTATTATGATAACTTCACAAAACATTCATCACATGTCACAGACCCATGGTTCTCCACTTTCTGTTTTAACTTTGTGGTTAATTCAGGCTCCATGACAGAATGTAAAGTGTTAAGTGAAAAAAAAATGTTGCATAGATATATACCACAGCTTGCATGTGCCACAAACCTATGCAATACTTCCTGTAAAGTTAAAGCAAAACAAAAAAGGGGGTTGGCAGTAATTATGCCTAAAGATAATCATTTACGATTAAAAGGAGATGATGAGAAACAGAATTATAAATATGCCTGGACTAAGCTCTTACTAACTTAAGAGTTCCAGCCTACTGTTTATGTTTCAGCCAGACAACGAGGCTTGCAAAACACACTGCTGACTGCAAATGACGATTTATTGACGCAAACACTACTTCGCATGGCATGCCAACAATTAATCATAGGAGGAGTTTTTTAAACAACTTTTTTTTAAAGAGGCTATTTCAATGCCTAGGAATTTGAGCATGCACACTTCAAAAACTATTAATAATACACCAAGAAAGGCTACGCAAGGCTAAAAAACTCTGATAAAAATAGCAGAATACGATTGTATAATGATGACTATGTTTAAAGAATAGGCAACTTTTATACCCTGAATTTAAACAAAGAAAGTAGTAAGGTGTCGAAGATTAGCAGGAAGCCAGAGGATTGGGAGGCCCTTTTAAAAGAAAAGCAGAGATAACATAAACAAAGCAATAAGTGGAAGATGATGAAAAATGCAAGTTAGCTAGGAATACAAAAGATTGCAAAAGTTTTACCCAGATATTTAAAAAGGTAAGAGAAAGGCAAAAATGGACATTAGACCACTGGAAAATGTGGCTAGTGAAGCAGAAATGGGGAATAAAGCAATGATAGAGGAACTGAATAGGCACTGAACATCAGTCTTTTAAAAGAAAGACACAGCAGCATACTAGAACTTCAAGAGAGTAAGTGGGCAGAGGTGAGTGCAGTGGCCATTAAGGAATAGGTTCTGTCGAAGCTGCAAGTTCAGAAGATGGTTAAATCACGCAGACCTGATGGACTACATTCCAGAGTTCCGAAGGGGATTGCTAGGAGAGTGTTGAGTCATTAGTAATGATCTTTCAGGAATCACTGGAGTCAGTGAGAGTCCCATAGGACTAGAAAATGGCTAATCTAACAACCCTGTTTAAGAAGGGAAGGAGCCAGAAGACAGGAACTTACAGGCTGGTTAGCCTGACTTCAGTCATTGGTAAGATTTTAGACTCCATTATTAAAGATGAAATTGCAGGGTACTTGGAAGTGCATGGTAAAATAAGGCTGCGAGCATAGCTTTGTCAAGGGGAGGTCAGTTCGGACGAATCTGTTAGAATTCTTTGAGGAGGTAATGAACAAGTTAGACAAAGGAGAGCCAGTGGATGTGATAGATTTAGAATTCCAGGAGGCCTTTGACAATGTGGTGCACAGTTGGCTGTTAAATAAAACAACAGACCATGTTGTTAGGGGCAAGGTACTGACATGGATTGACAATTAGGCTGACTGGCAGAAGGCAGAGAGCTGAGGCAAATGGGCTTTTTTCAGGTCAGCAGCGAATAACTAGTGGAGTACACCAAGAGTCTATGTTGGGACCACAACAATTCTTGTTATATATTAACAATCTGGACAAAGGACCTGAGGAGATTGCTGCTAAGTTTGCAGATGATACAAAGATGGTTGGAGGGGCAGGTAGTGTTTAGGAAGTGAGGAGGCTGCAGAAGGACTTGGACAGTCAAGGATATTGTGCAAAGAAGTGGCAGATGGAATACAATGTGAGCAAATGTGAGGTTATGCACTTTAGTGGGAAAAATAGAGATGTGGACTATTTTCTAAATGAGGAAAGGCATTGGAAATCTGAAGCTCAAAGGGATTTGGGAGTCCTAGTTTAGATGTTGACATGCAGGTTCAACTGGCAGTTAGGAAGGAAAATGCAATATTCTCATTCATTTCAGGAGGGCTAGAATACAAGAGCAGAGATGTACTGTCGAGGCTGTATAAGACTCTGAATTGACTGCATTTGGAATATTTGAATAGTTCTGGGCCCTATATCCAAGTAACGATGTGCTTGCTTTAGAGGTGGTCCAGAGGAGGTTTACAATCTTGGAGATAAAGGGCTTATCATATGAGGACTCTGTATCTGAACTTGGGAGTTTAAAAAAATGAATGGGTACCTCACTTACAGGTGATGTAGAGAAGATGCTTTCCTACTAGAAGAGATTAGGAACCTCTGGGTACAGCCTCAGTGTGAACGAATAACCCTTCAGAACTGAGATGAAGAGAAATTTCTTCAGCCAGAAGGTAGTTAATCTGTGGAACTCAGTGCCGAAGTGACCTTTGGCCAAGTCATTGAACGTATTTATTACAAAGATAGGTAGGTTTGTGATTTGTAAGGAATCCACAGTTATGGGAAGCAGGCAGGAGAATAAGGTTGAGAAACACATCAGCCAGGATTGAATGGTGGAGCAGGTTTAATGGGCCAAATGGTCTAATTGTGCTCCTATGTCTAATGGTCTTATGGCACTGCCCAGTCGGAGCCAGAAGGAATGTTGATTCATATGGACTTTCTCATCTCATTAAATAGAAACTCCAACCTTTAAAGAGATTCTGACGTTTAGCTACTTCATTTCCAGATAGCTCTTGTGGAATTACGACAAATGCATATCAATTTGTTGCAACATTTTAGTCCTCTTTCTCAAACAAAGCCTCCAAAGTGTGTGAACCAAAATTACATTTCTATTATTTTCTGTTTCCAAGTGGAGTAATAAGTAGATAATAAGATGCAGGCTGTGCATAAAGTGCCACAAACAGAGAATTCCTCAAGTCAAAAGCAGAGGATTAGGATAAAACACAACATAAACAAAAATCTACATCAGGGCACTGCCTCGCTTATTAAACAGTGTCTGGAAGCAAAGGGGAAAAAAAGGCTGTGCTCGTTGTCACCACAACTGGAAGAGGAACACACAGCCAATGCAGTTGAATCCCTTTAGACGTCAATACCAGCGATAACCCTGGACTTGTGATAACTTCATACTTAAATGATTTTTCATGCAGTAGCTTGGTGCTCTGAAATGAATTAGAAAACTCTTAATCCAAAGGAGTGCTCAAAGAAAGCCCTCGGTGCCTAATCCATAACTCAAGTGCCTGAGCAAAGTAGCAAGCCAGGCATTAAGGGGAGTAGCCAACATGACATTGAGGTGAACAGCCAGCAGGAAAGCTGGGGTGGCCAGCGGCAAAGGGACTGGCAAGTGGGGCAGCCAGCAAGATAGAAGGGAGAGGTAGCAACCGGGCGCACTATTTCTGTTTCTACAAAAGGTGTCCTACTTCTGATGCACAATCATGAAATCAATGGCATCAACATTTTGTGCAAGTGAGTTTGCAAGTGATACACTATTAAAAATACCAGAGACTGAGTGGAAAAAAAGTATCTCAAATGGCTTCTTAAAAAAAGATACACCATAAAGCTTTAACTTCAAACACTTGCCAGATTTAAAATATGAGCTGGAAATGTGTTGCTGGAAAAGCGCAGCAGGTCAGGCAGCATCCAGGGAACAGGAGAATCGACGTTTCGGGCATAAGCCCTTCTTCAGGAATGGGGAAAGTTTGTCCAGCAGGCTAAGATAAAAGGTAGGGAGGAGGGACTTGGGAGAGGGGCGTCGGAAATGTGATAGGTGGAAAGAGGTCAAGGTGAGGGTGATAGGTCAGACTGGGGTGGGGGCGGAGAGGTCGGGAAGAAGATCTCAGGTTAGGAAGGCGGTGCTGAATTTGATGGATTTGACTGAGACAGGGGGGGAGGGGAAATGAGGAAACTGGTGAAATCCGAGTTCATCCCTTGTGGTTGGAGGGTTCCTAGCCGGAAGATGAGGCGTTCTTCCTCCAACCGTCGTTTTGTTGTGGTCTGACGATGGAGGAGTCCAAAGACCTGCATATCCTTGGTGGAGTGGGAGGGGGAATTGAAATGTTGAGCTACAGGGTGGTTGGGTTGGTTGGTCCGGGTGTCCCAGAGGTGTTCTCTGAAACGCTCCGCAAGATTTAAAATATGGACTGACTTGAGAATTTCAAAAAAGTGAGAAACTGAAGGTGAACAAAAAAAAAATTAAAGATTCTGAACAGTTTTTCATCCAAATTCAATTGATAATCAACCACTCTTCATTTGCTAGAGCTCAACTCAATGGGTAGCAGCTCAACGTTAAGCACTTAATCTGGTCAACATTCTTCAGATAGGAAGGCAGTGAGTACCTAGCAATGATTTATTCAAATATGGGGTTCATCAGAGTCAGGTTCAAACTTCTTATTTCAGATTTCCTTTATCTGCAATAAGTACAAAAAACGTTGGGAAACTCAGGTCAGACAGCATCTGTGGAGAGAAAAAGATTAACATTTGAAGTCAATGACTTTTCATCAGCCCTGAAAGAAGATAAAAAATGTAAGGGTGGGGTGGGAGGAAGATGTCAAAGGGAGGCAGCAAGAACAAAAGGAATGGGGGAGTAAATAACAAAAAAAATTTCATGATGTAATAGCCAAATACAGTGTTAATGGATATGACAAAGAAACAAAATGTTGCATCCAAATGAGGTGTAAGTGGTTACATAAAAACCATTTGACAGTAACTAGGAATAAAGAAACAAACATGGCCAATGCAGCAAAATATAAAAGTGAAAAAAAACATGCTAAAGATGGAGGATGAATACCAACATTGTCATCAAGTTTACTGACAAGGGTAGTCCTGTTGTCTGGTGTTCTGACTTCTAACTAGCAGGAGATCAAGTGCTTCCTTCTCTCAGATCACTACCAAACATCACACCATTATATCCAAGATAGTCACAAACCTCAACTTCCGGAAATCTTCCTCAATCCCACTCCATCCTTATGGTTCCTCAATCCCAAATGTCTCGCTCTCTTTCCCAAGGTCTGTAAATAAAACCCCTGGTTGACCCATGTTCGTGCCCCTCTGAACTTCTACCTATTATGGTGACACTGTTTCCTCCCTTTGCACATTCCTCCATCGATATCAGTGACTTTTGTGCTGCTCTGCATCACTTCAACAGTTTCATGGCCTCATCTGCCTGTTCTTTACTTCAGATACCAATCTCTTTACACCTCTATCCTCAATCTGGACGGTTTCAGTTTTCACATCTGCATCAAACAAAATGTCCAATTCCGATCCACCATTACCCTCTTCTGCTTGGCTGAATTTTTTCTCACCTTGAAACATTTCTTCTCCTAGTTCAATCAATTTTTCTAAACAAGACGCCCACTGCTATGGGCAGCTGCACAATGCCAGTTACATGTGCCTTTTGTCAGCTATTTGGAAGATTCATTACTTCAATCTTATTCAGGTCTGATCTATTCAACCAATCATCCTCTTCATGATGCAACCACAAAAGCACGTGTCCTCCTGGCCTCCCCTTTCAGCATTCCACACGGAAAGTTCTCTCTTCAAAACAACAGTCTGGTCCTCTAATACCTTCAAGCCCTTCTTAACGGACATTTCCATAAAAGCACAGGATTTGCAACATCTATCCTTTCACCTCCTCCCTTTTAATGGCCTCCCTGTCCAAGTCTCAAATATTTATTCCATGTGAATAATGATGTACATTACCTTCAATTGCTGCTCATGTGGTCTCCTTTATATTAGGGGGGGACCAAATTCAGATTGAGTGACAACTTTGCAATAGTCCACAAGTATGATGAACATCCAGGTTTTTTTCATTTTAATTTTGAATTTTGCTTCCATGGTCACCTTACTATCAGAGACAGCGTTTTAGAGAGGCGCAAGCTTGAAGGACAGCATCTTGTATTTCAACACAGCAATCAAAAGCCTTTAAACTTCAGGATGAGTTCAATAACTTTAGATAGAGTCATAGAGATGTACAGCATGGAAACAGACCCTTTGGTCCAACCTGTCCGTGCCGACCAGATATCTCAACCCAATCAAATAATCTTTGCCTCCATATGGAGATTTATTTTTGTCTGTTTGGCGAAGTTGTCCTGGCTTGCTTCTTTCCTTATTCCTCCAAGGAGGCATTCATGCCTCGTTTGGACATAGTCTTCATTTGTTTACTGTATCCATCAATATTATTTGGTTAATAAAAACAATAAACTGTGAATGGTGGAAATCTGAAACAAAACAGAAATTGCTGGAGAAACTCAGCAGATCTGGCAGCATCTGTGACGAGAAAGCAGAATTAACCCTTCAGGGAGAAAGAAAAGCTGATAATAGGTGAAAATCGGTTGGCTGTGCTGAAAGCAGCTTGTGATAATATAAAGCTTGGGGTATGATGTTATGTAAAGGACATAAAACCAACATTCAGATTCTGAAATTACTGAACTCGATATTGACTCCTGAAGGCTGCAGGGCCCCCAAGCAGATATTAGATGCTGTTCTTCCAGTTTGTACTGAGCCTAATTTGAGCAAATGCAGGAGGCCAGAGTCAGAACTGTTGTCCAAGGAACAGAGAGTCATACAGGCATGGAGATGTACAACACTGAAACAGACTCTTAGGGTCCAACTTGTCCATGCCGACCAGATATCCCAACCCAATCTAGTCCCACCTGCTAGCATCCGGCCCATATCCCTCCAACCCTTCCTATTCATATACATATCCAGATGCCTTTTAAATGTTGCAATTGTACCAGCCTCCACCACTTCCTCCCAAGCTCATTCCATACACGCACCACCCTCTGTATGAAAATGTTGCCCGTAGGTCTCTTTTATATCTTTCCCCTCTCACCCTAAATCTATGCCCTCTAGTTCTGGACTCCCCCAATCCAGGGAACAGACTTTGTTTACTTATCCTATCCATGCCCCTCATGATTTTATAAACCTCTATAAGGTCATCCCTCAGCCTATGACACTCCAGGGAAAACAGCCCTAGCCTATTCAACCTTTCCCTATAGCTCAAACCCTCCAACCCTGGCAACATCCTTGTAAACCTTTTCTGAACCCTTTCAAGTTTCACAACATCCTTCCGATAGGAAGACCAGAACTGCACACAATATTGCAACAGTGGCCTAATCAATGTCATGTATAACTGCAAAACATAACCTCCCAGCTCCTGTACCCAGTACTCTAACCAATAAAAGAAAGCTTTCAGAAGAGTGTGAAGTCAGAAGGGTAGTAAACACTCATGAACAGATGGGGTTAGGAGAAGGTTGGAGACCAAGGTAAGGGAGAGAAGGGGAAGGTCGGAAGGTTCTAGAGCGACGTGGGTAGTTTGCATTCCTTAATACCAACAAGGAAGGTAAAAAGTTTCTGGTTAGAACGTCAAACAAGCCAGAGAATAAAGAGGAATTTTTGGGAGTGGCAGCTGTGAAAGCGCAATGCTGAGAGGTTGAGAGGTGCATAGGGTGTCACGTGGCACTGATTGTGGAATTCAGGATGTGGTGAGAATCCCTGAAAAGCGTGTACATCAGAGTTACCTGTAATTCTGGGGTGGATTCAAATCGCAAAGGATGAAACTTCAGTTGGAATCAATATTGGGCGAGTCTGAGCTCTTCAGTTAATGCACCACAAAATCTTTCGCTAATCTCCCTTGACCTGCACCCTGCCACAGACTTTGTTTTGTTCTTCCTGCTCTCCTCCCCCTTCCACTGCCTCAAAAACCCTTACATTTCTATCTTTCTTCAGTTCTTAAGGTCACTGACTTCAAACATTAACAATTTCTCTCCAGGGATCCTGCCTAACGTACAATACTGAGTTTATCCAGCAATTGCTACACACTTCTTATATATGCACTGTAGTCGACGTTACTGCATGCTGATCATGAAATTGTATCCTTGAGGATACAAAGATCAACCATAATGTCTCATTGGTGCAGACAGTTAAAATACTATGAAATATTCTGTGGAATTGTTGTATTTTGTTTTGCACCCCTGTCTACAAACATGTAGAATAAAAAAGGTCATTATAATCTGCCAGAAGTTGAGAAACATTTATGAGACAAGTCATATAAGCATAGAGATATACAGCATGGAAACAGACCCTTCAATCTAACTCGTCCATGCCAACCAGATATCCCAACCCAATCTAGTCCCATTTGCCAGCACTTGGCTCGTATCCCTCTAAACACTACCTCTTCACATATCCATCCAGATGCCTTTTAAATGTTGCAATTGTACCAGCCTCCACCACTTCCTCTGGCAGTTCATTCCATACACAGACCACCCTCTGTGTGAAAAGGTTGTCCCTTAGGTCCCTTTTACATCTTTCCCCTCTCACCCTAAACCTATGCCCTCTAGTTCTGGACTCCCCCACCCCAGGGAAAAGACTTTGCCTATTTATCCTATCCATGCCCCTCATGATTTTATAAACCTCTATAAGGTCACCCCTCAGCTCCGAAGCTCCAGGGAAAACAGCTCCAGCCTGGTCAGCCTCTCCCTATAGCTCAAATCCTCCAACCCTGGCAACATCCTTGGAAATCTTTTCTGTACCCTTGCAAGTTTCACAAAACCCTCCCTATAGCAGGGAGACCAGAATTAGATGCAGTATTCCAATAGTGGCCTAACCAATGTCCTGTACAGTAGCAACATGACCTCCCAACGCCTACACTCAATGCTCTGACCAATAAAGGAAGCATACCAAATGCCTTCTTCACTATCCTATCTACATGCAACTCCACTTTCAAGGAGCTATGAACCTGCACTCCAAGGTCTCTTTGTTCAGCAACATTCCCTAGGACCTTACCATTAAGTGTGCATAAGTCCTGCTAAGATTTGCTTTCCCAAAATGCAGAACTTAGCATTTATCTAAATTAAACTCAATCCTCAGTCCATTGGCCCATCTGATCAAGATTCTGTTGTAATCTTAAGTAACCTTCTTCACTGTCCATTAATGTATTTGTAAAAACCCGTTGGATTCTCTTTAACCCTATTTGCCAAAGTGTTTCTCGTTCCTAGTTTAGGATTCAGGAATTTCATTTTGAATAAATAAATCAAACCTCTGATTTTCAGAGTTGGAAAGCAACAGCAGTTCACAAAGCAGACTTCCAATTACAGCAATAGAGACAAAATTTGAAGCATCCCTTCACTCTATCCCCCTGCCAACTTTCAGCACAAATCAATAAGGCATACTCTGGCTTGAGGGAACCATGGAAGCGGTAAAGCTGCCCATTCCTTGAGGGCTGGGGTGGGAGTATCCTTGCTCTGTGTTTACTTCCTTTAAATGCCTCTAGTTTCCTTTTGAAACTATTGATTGCCTCCATTTCTACTGCCCTCAGCAGCACTTATAGGGGGAAGATTAAGAGAGACAGCGATGTGGCTGGATTGATTAGAGTCATGAAGGGGGGGGGGGGGGAAGAGAAAGCATGACGCAGAATTGAAATTCCCTGTTTTCCAGCTGTTGTTTTCCCCTTTTCTAGTTTTTAATCTAATTTCCATTGAGTTGGAAATTCCTCTTTGTTACTTTTTAAAATGCACTCACGGAACATGGGCATCACTGGCTAGGCTAGCATTTATTGCCCATCCTCAATTGCCCAGAGGGCAGGTTCAGAGTCACCCACTCTGCTGTGGGTCTGAAGTCACATGTAGGCCAGACCAGGAAAGGACATTAGTGAACCAGATGGATTTTGAGTGTTGTCAAGAGAGAATCCTCAGGGTTCACGTTCATAATTCTTTGAAATTTGCATCACGGGTAGACAGGGTGGTTAAGAAGGCGTTTAACATGTTTGCCTTCATTGCTCACAACTTTGTGTATTGGGGGTTGGGACATTAGTGAGGCCTCTTCTGGAGTACTGTATCCTGTTCTGGTCACTCTGCTATAGGAAGGATATTACTAAACTGGAGAGGGTTCAGAAGAGATTTATCAGGATGTTGCTGGGAATGAGGCGCTTGAGTTATAAGGAGAGACTCGAACTTCTTTTTACTGGAGTGTAGGAGGTGGATGGGGTGACCTTTAAAGATTTATAAAATCATGAGGGGCACAGATAAGGTGAAAGGCAGCTGTCTTTTCCCTAAGATGGGCGAGTTCAAAACTAGGGAGCATACTTTTTAAGGTGAGAAGAGAAAGATTTAAAAACGACATGAGGGGTAACCTTCTTACATAGTCAGTGGTTCGTGTGTGGAATGAACTGTAAAAGGAAGTAGTGAATGTGGGTACAGTTACAACATTTAAAAAGATTTGGAAAAGTTTATGAATAGGAAAGGTTTTGTGGGATATGGGCCAGGAGCAGGCAGGTGGGACTAGTTTAGTTTGGGATTATGTTCGGCACAGACTGGTTGGACCAAAAGGTCTGTTTCTATGACTGTATTTCAGAAATTGTTGGACTCTTCAACATGGGATAAGAGGGCGGAATCTTCAAGGGTTTCTGGGCAAATATAGTTATGTAATTTAAAATGAATTTCTCTTCAAGAATTAATTTGTGATCTCCTGCTTTCATCAACTAAAATGATCTACTGCAAGACAGCAGTGATCAAACTTGGGATCTCTTGCTAGGAGTCCATGCCATACTAGACAACAGATTTTCCCAATCAGCCACAAAAGGAAATCTTTGCCTCATGAAACAGTATACCAATCATAATCAGTGCTCAGAGAATGTATTAAATCACACCAACTATCTGAAGGCAGGCCAAGTAAAAGCACTGCTCTCTTCCAAACTGGAAAGCTACATTTGAACATGTTGCCAGACATCAAGATTTTAACATCTAATAACTCAATTTTTACTGCCCTTACACTGAGGGATCATTCTGAAAATTTATGATTTCAGCAAAACCACTTCAGTTAAGTTTGTCTGCAATTTTATTCTCCCTAAAGAAAAAAGAAACCAGTTGCATGAATTCCCATTTGAAACATCACCATAGCCAGAGCTCATAGAAATGATAGGGCTCCCAGAGTGCTTACCCATCCAATTTTTTTCCAATTTCCAATAAACTACAGCATGATAGGCTGTGTCTCAAACCTCCCACACCTTATTTATAAAATGTGCCATGTTAGCTAACTTCACCTTATGTTGGAATTCACAAATTTTCAATTCAGTCTCACACTGAATAGCACTCCCAAACGTAAATTTGCCAGATTCACTAAGACTGATCACAAGAACTATATTTTCCCCAATAAATTGGCTTCTTTCAACAGCTGCCTTTGGCAAATCAGATGAATGTAATTTATCTTGCAATTAGGGACGGATAACAATTGCTGGTGTTGCCAGTGACCCCTACATTCCATGACAGAGTTATAAAAAAGCTTTGCATCATTCAAATTGCATGGGGTTGGAGGCAACGTCTACTCACAGCACCAAAATCCATTACATCCTCAAATAGACTGTTTTCCATGGTTTAATGTCAAAATTAGAACTGGATAAAATTAAGCAAAATTAATGCAAATGGAGAGGTAAAGATCGGCATTTCCAATGTTATGCGGTATTTTTTTCTATCTCGAACACCCAGGGTAAATCATACTCAGTACAAATATAGCTTGTGATCTTTTCAATGTTTCAAACAAAAAACTTGAAACTGGCCCTATCCACAAAAAACATTTCCACTAATTGTGATTCACATAATTAACATAAAAATAGAAATTGCTGGAGAAACCCAGCAGGGTCAAAAGAAGCAATTCATTCTGAAGAAGTGTCACTTGACTGTAAACGTTAACTCTGATTTCTCTCCACATAGAGTCATAGAGATGTACACGGAAACAGACCCTTTGGTAACTCATCCATGCTGACCAGGTCCCTCCAAACCCTTCCTATTCATACACCCATCCAGGTGCCTTTTAAATGTTGCAATTGTACCAGCCTCCACCACATCCCCTGGCAGCTCAATCCATACACATACCACCCTCTGTGTGAAAAAGTCGCCCCTTAGGTCTCTTATATCTTTCCCCTCTCACCCTAAACCTATACCTCTACTTCTGGACTCCCCCACCCCAATGAAAAGACTTTGTCTATTTATCCTATCCATGCCAGTCATGATTTAGTAAACCTCTATAAGGTCACCCCTCAGCGTCCGAAGCTCCAGGGAAAACAGCCCCAGCCTATTCAACCTCTCCCTATAGCTCAGACCCTCCAACCCTGGCCTGGCAACATCCTTGGAAATCTTTTCTGAACCCTTTCAAGTTTCACAACATCCTTCCGATAGGAAGGAGACCAGAACTGCACACACTATTCCACCAGTGGCCTAGCCAATGTCCTGTACAGCCGCAACATGACCTCCCAACTCCTGTACTCAATACTCTGACCAATAAAAGGAAAGCATACTAAACACCTTCTTCACTATCCTATCTACCTGCGACTCCACTTTCAAGGAGCTATGAACCTGCACTCCAAGGTCTCTTTGTTCAGCAACACTCCCTAGGACCTTACCATTAAGTGTATAAGTCCTGCTAAGCTTTGCTTTCCTAAAGCACAATATTTGGCATTTATCTAAATTCAACTCCATCTGCCACACCTCAGCCCACTAGCCCATCTGATCAAGATCCCATTGTAATCGGAGCTAACCTTCTTCGCTGTCCACTACACCTCCAATTTTGGTTTCATCTGCAAGCATACTAACTATACCTCTTATGCTCACATCTAAATCATTTCTAGAAATGATGAAAAATAGTGGACACAGGGGATTCTTGTGGCACTCCACTGGTCACAGGCCTCAAGTCTGAAAAACAACCCTCCACCACGACCCGCTGGTCTTCTACCTCTGAGCCAGTTCTGTATCCAAATGACTAGTTCTCCCAGTATTCCATGAGATCGAATCTTGCTAACCAGTCTCCAATGGGAAACTTATCGAAGGCCTTACTCAAGTCCATATAGATCACGTCCACCATTCTGCCCTCATCAATACTCTTTGTTACTGCTTCAAAAAAACTCAATCAAGTTTGCGAGACATAATTTCCCACACACAAAGCCATGTTGACTATCCCTAATCAGTCCTTGCCTTTCCAAATACATGTATATCCTGTCCCTCAGGATTCCCTCCAACAGTTTGCCCACCACCGACGTCAGGCTCACTGGTCTATAGTTCCCACATATGCTGCCAGACCTGTTGAGTATCTCCAACAATGTTATGGTTTATGTTTCAGATATCCAGCATCCACAGCTCTTGATTTTATTCTCTTGAAAATTTTGCCTTTTTGGGGCAAAACTGCTAAAGGCACAATTTTCAAAATTAAGAGTTTTTCATTTACCATGAAACTAATTACTGCACATGAAAATAGTAAGTGTTTCTGCATAGATTTTTGAAGTCACTTGCACTTAAATATTTTTTAAAAATGAGGTACTCTGTTATAAAAAGGCTGCCTGTTTGTGTGTATGTTGACTTTGGCAAAGTGCAAGTACATTTATACATTGACTAGAAGGGGAAAATAAAACGCTTTTAAAAATTATTGGGATTCATATACACTCAATTGTCAAAGTACTGGAAGTCAAAGATTCTCACTTATGGACATCCACCAAGATTCTATTGTAGATACATTAAATCCATAAAGACTAATAAATATCACCTGTTGAGGAAAGTATTCAATTTGAATTATAATATAGTCAAAGATATCAATCAAGTACAAGTAAATTAGTGGTTCTCTTACACAGAAATAAAAAACTGTAGGTGGGATTTAGTTTCATTCATGTTGTCATTATATTAACAAATACTAACATAGCAATAGAAATGGTAAAATCCACAACATGCTCAACTCTGAGCTGCCAGTGCTGCCAACATATCATCTGGACATTCTGCTTCTGTAACTTTACAGCTGCAGTGATGTAAAGTCTGCAGGCTACAAACAGCACAGTTGTGTGTGTGTAATACCAAGGCCTTTTGCCTTACTTGCTTCTTTTTGCTCATCTCATCTAACAAACGATCCTTCCCCATTAAGTGTAATCACAGAATTGAAAGGATTTTTTTTTAAATTGCAGAATAGCAGTCACCTTTCATCAAAGCTTTCCATATGGCATTTAAGATATTTAGCAAGAATATCGGTTCAAGAGGAAAACTGCCATTTGTCCTGCATTATGAGGACAGTAGTCATTGATTGGCAAGTGGTGTTGCCTTGGAGAATGCATCCATCATGGCCTATTGACAGTTAAAAGCCAGGATTTGTTTAAATTTTCAGTCAGGAATGTTGACTGATGGGGCAAGAAATGAACCAGTGAATGGATGTCACCTATTTCGCAGAGTTGAAATAGGCACAGTGTGTGTACATGTTCTTTCTGTCTGCAAAGAACAGTGCTCTGAACGTAGTCATTAGTGCATCTGAACGGTCAGTCAGGCTCGCTGTGTCACGCAACCTTAAATTGTATATTAGTGTCATTCCTTCTATATTCAGGATTTTCAGCAAATGTCGCCCAATTGAAGAATTACGTTTAATGTTAAGACAATATTGTGACTTTTAAAAGCATGGTTGGTTTGCTATGGTCAATTTCTTGCTTTTGGAGAACAGCCAGAGAAATATGCTGTTTGATACGATCCACCAGTCTTATAGGACACAAGGCCTACATAGTTGGCATCAGTGACACCAAAATTCACATATTAGATTACCCATTAGTGTGATAGGCAGATCATCTTTTTTGGCTTGAAGGCAGCAACACATTAGTGGGAGGCAGTGGTGTAGTTATAATTTCACCGGACGAGTAATCCCACAGTAACATTCTGGGGATATGGATTTGAATCCCAACATGGCAACTGGTGAAATGTGAACTCAATAAAAGAACTTAGAATTGAAGTTAATGACAACCATGTAACCACTTGGTTTGTTTTAAATGTTCTTTTGTAAAGGAAATCTGTCATCCTTACCTGGTAGAGTCTACGTGGGACTCCAGATCTCTTCAGAAACATGGTCAGCCCTTAACTCCTCTCAAAGATCACTAGCAGACCACTCACTTCAAGGGCAATTCAGAAGGGCAATACATGCTGGTTCAGACAGTTGAACCCATACATGAACAAAAAAATACATTCACCAAATTTTTGAGATACATAAGATTTGAGGATAATTGTAACTAGACCAGCCACTCTTCAGCATGAAAAATAAACTATCTTCTGTCTTTTGAGGAGTCTCCTCACGGTACCCTAATTAGATGCTTGTGGTACAGCTCCTCGCCGTAAATGGCTTTCCAGTTCAACGTTTACTGCTGCAGTGACAGTTATCTGTTCTTAGCTTCAAGCAGTGTCCCCATGGTACCCTACATGCAGGCACTCACAGTGAGTCTCCTCTGGGAGCAACCCTTTATCAGACCTCACTGCTCAAGCTTTAGCCATCATTTTTGCAATTGTTGCGAGGGTTAAACTCTCACTTAGCTTTGGTTGGCTTTCTGCAGAATAGGGGTAACTGATCAGCAGCCAATCCCAACATTGCCTGGCTCTTGCTATCCCCAAGGTTGATTCCCCAGCGGGAATCGTGAACCATACACAAAACAGTTTTTTTTTCTGATAGATTTTAAAAAATGAACCCTCGAACTTAGTATAGAAGTTGTAGTTAGAAAAAATGGTTAAGTTTACTACACCATGGAATCCAATAAAAATATCTGTGAGGGGTGTGTCTGTGTGTGGGTAGTCCCAAGGTAGTGTCATCTATTTGGGCATTCATTGTGTCATTGAAACTGAGCTGAAATGTAAGAGTTGCTCAGATTGTGACTGAAAAGAATATTGATTCAAACAATGGTGCCAGGCACAGCTTGCCACGAGTGTTGTACTGCAGATGTGTAATAAGTCTTTGAAAGATTCATTGGTGAGTAAGCTAACAATATCAAATGAGTACATGAACACTGCTTGCTATCAATACTAGTCCCATGTGGTCTTTGCAAAGTGAAGAAACCCTTCATGTACACAGAAAATTTGCTCAAAATTAGTTGTAACAATTCACCAACCCCTTCAAGAATTCATACTGTCAGAACTGGTCATGGGCAAGATAGGGCATGAAAGGACATCAGTTTTGTCCAGCATACAAAAGCAGAAATTGCTGCAGAAACTCAGCAGGTCTGGTAGCATCTTTGGAAAGAAAACTTCTGAAGTAAAACTGGACTTGAAACGTTAACATGTGGAGAGAAAACAGAGTTAATGGTGGAAGTCCAGTTATACTTCTGAAGTTTTATATAGCTTAACTATATTTCCTCTCAATCTTCTCTGTTCCAAGGAAAATAATCCTATTATGTCCAATCTCGCTTTGTGAAGTCTCCAACCCAGGCAACATCCTGGTAAATCTGCTCCGTATTCTCCAGTCTGATCACATCTCTTAGAATATGAATTTCAAAACTGTACACAATATTCTTGCAATGGCCTAAACAGCATTTTATACAGTTTCAGCATAAACCCTATGCCTCAGCTAACAAAGGCAAATATACCAAATGGCTTGTTAGCCACTTTATCCACCTGCCCTGCTACCTTAAGAGACCAGTATACATAACACTCTGATCCAACAGTACACAACATTCAGCTCTTTTGGACAGGGACATCATGTAGCTGAACAAAAGCAGCTAAAAGGATTACAGATAAAAATAGTGGGGTGAAAGTAGAGAAGGAGTAGTAAATAAATTAACCATGATTGAGTGAGAGCACTTTCATTGTTGCTCAGAACACCATGGGCTCAATTTCCACAATGAGGTCTTCAGCATTACGTCTAGGATAATACTCCTGCGCAGTAGTGAGGTAGTGCTGCATTGTTAAGGTCTCACCCCATCTGTTTTCTCAAGTGGGTGTAAAAGATAAGAGAGACAGACAGAGGGAAAAGCAAAATTTTAATTAGCAGAGTACAAACTGTTTTCCTGGTCATCAATCCCTCAAACAACACCTCTTTGTGGGACAAAAACAAATTGTTGAAGAAACTCAGGTCTGACAGCATCTGTGGAGAGAAGGTTGAGTTAATGTTTCAAGTCCAGTGACACTTCAAAAAGGCTGCCAGATGCATGGAGTTTCTCTAGTAATTTTGGTTTTTGTTACAGATTTTCAGCATCAGCAATTCTTTATTTTCCTACTTTGTGGGAGCGAGCTGTATGCAGATTTTCTGCATTTCCTATGTTACAACAGTGACTAAATTTCATTGGCTATAATGGAATGGCAGCTGATGCTACTTAAACACAAGCCACTCCTAAATGCAAGGCTGCCAACATCAAAGACCCTTTGCACCCCAGTAATGATCTCCTACAACCTCGTCCATCAGGCAGAAGACACAGAAGCCTGAGCACATGTAAAAGTAGGTTCAGGGACAGCTTCCTCAGCCATTATTAGACTATTGAATGAACTCTCTGGCCTCAAATAATACTGATCTTGCTAATGCTGATCTCTTTTGTACATCCTTTTGAGGGAGTGCAGCATAGGTTCACGAGGTCAATTCCCGGAATGGCGGGACTATCATATGTTGAAAGATTGGAGTGACTGGGCTTGTATATACTGGAGTTTAGATGGATGAGAGGGGATCTAATTGAGACGTATAAGATTATTAAAAGGACTGGACACGCTGGAGGCAGGAAGCGTGTTTCAACTGATGGGTGAGTCCAGAACCAGAGGACATAGTTTAAAAATAAGGGGTAAGCCATTTAGAACAGAGTTGAGGAGAAACTTCTTCACCCAGAGAGTGGTGGGTGTATGGAATGCTCTGCCCCAGAAGACTGTGGAGGCCAAGTCTCTGGATACTTTCAAGAAAAAGGTGGATACAGCTCTTAGAGATAGTGGAATCAAGGGCTGTGGGGAAAAGGCAGGAACAGGATACTAATTGTGGATGATATGCCATGATTATTATGAATGGTGGTGCTGGCTCAAATGGCCAAATGGCCTACTCCTCCACCTATTGTCTATTGCCCTGTGCAATGTTACCTGTATGCATCTGTCCAAATCTTTTGTTCTGTACATTCTTGCTTACTATGATCTGCCTGTACTGCTCATAAACAAAGTTTTTCACTGTACTTCGGTACAAGTGACCATAAATAAATGAAGCAAGAATGAGACCCATGTTATTGGAATATATTGTAAACACAAGGCTAGACATTACTGTTGGCAATGTCAGTGGGTCAATGCTTTTTTTTATTTCAAAAATATACTTTATTCATAAAAGTATTTGGATCTCTATACAATTGGTCATGTCATTCTTGTGCACACATTACATTGCTTTACATTCAGACATCAAAATTTATTTTTCATATATACAAGTCTGTACATTTACTATCCAGCTCTTCTGCTGAGGTGTCAGCGGAGCCCAAATTACTGGGTGGGCCCCCTGTTCTTCTTAGGCAGGCAAATGTTACAAGGTGGTCTTTCCCCACCACGCCTTAGTGGCAGCTGCCCCAAACTTCAGCGCGTCCCTCATCACGTAGTCCTGGACCTAGGAATGTGCCAGTCTGCACACTCAGTCAGGGTCAACTCCTTCAGCTGGAAGATCAACAGATTTTGGACCGCCCAAAGAGCGTCTTTCACCGAGTTGATGATCCTCCAGGCAGTTGATGCTAGTCTGTGTGCGTCCCGGGGAACAGACCGCAGAGCACGGAGTCCCGCGTCACGGCGTTGCTCGGGACAAACCTCGACAAACACCACTGCATTCCTCTCCAGACTTTTTCTGCATAGGCACATTCCAGAAGAAGGAGGTGTGTGACAGTCTCGTCCCCCCCGCAGCTGCTTTGAGGGCAGCGTGTGGTGCAGCAGAGAGTCCGGGCGTGCATAAAGGATCACACAGGCAGAGCCTTTCTCACCACCAGCCAAGCCATTTCTTGGTGCTTGTTGGAAAAGTTCTGGCGATGAGGCATTCTGCCAAGTGACTTTGACAGTCTGCTCAGGGAACCGCTTGATAGGATCCGCCCTCTCCTTTTCCCGAAGGGTCTCAAGGACACTATGTGCTGACCACTTCCTGATGGACTTATGGTCAAAGGGGATTTTCTTCATAAACTTCTCCACGAAAGACAGGTGATACAGGACAGTCCAACTACTTGGAGCGTTCTGCAGCAGCGAGGCCAGGACCATCTTTCACAACACCGGGGACAGGTAAAGCCTCAGTACGTAGTGACACTTGGTGTTTGCGAACCAGGGATCCACGCACAGCTCGATGCAGCCACACACAAAGGTGGCCATCAAGAGGAGGGTGGCATTGGGAGCGTTTTTTTCCCTGTTGTACAGATCTTTATACATTGAATGCCTTCGGACCCGGTCCATCTTTGATCACCATATAAAATGGAAGATGGCCCGAGTGACTGCAGCAGCACAGGTTCTGGGAAAAGGCCAGTGGGTCAATGCTTAACTCACTCTTTGATATTGCTCAAACTCTTAACAGAGGTGCTAACTCCAGGTTAACGTCAGAAGACAGCAAATGGAAGAATTTTATATTTGTGTTAATTATGTGCCTGCTAATATAGACAAGAAATTTGTGGCAGGTTTTTCTGCTCAGTAAATACAGGCAATCAAACTGAAAAGTCAAGCTTCAAAATAAAATGTTGGGTCTTATACGAGATTCAGTTCTGATCTCTTCCACATTTCCATAGTAGCATGTTTAGGCATTAACCCTTTTGTTTTTATTCCAATTGTTCTCCGGCCACAGCAATTAGCATACCATACATTATAAAGGGCACATGGCTCATTGTGGCACAGAATACTTTTAGAATTGATCTGCAAGAACTCCTAGATCAACTGCTCAATGGATGATCTATGTTACATCAGAAAAGATATCCAAATCTTATCTTTTGTTCTTATCATGATGTAGATAAAGATAGACTATATGGACAAAATTATACTGAAAGAATATGGTCAAAGTACAATAGTAGCATGGTCATCTGGTGTTGACACAAGAAAGCGCAAGTGGTTAGAACAATACTAATCAGCACTTCCTGTAAGCACAATATTACGAACCCGCATATTTAGAATAGATTTGTCATTACAAGTAAAAATAAACCTCAGGTACTTTGAACATGAAGTACTTATTTCTTGGTATGTCCTGTGCAGTATTTTATCATAAATATAGCATCCATGGAAAATGAAATTTGGAGCACCGTTCAATAAAAGGATCTATTTTCTGAACAGGCCAAACTCCAGTATATTAGCCAAAAGATTCCTACGGAGTGTGTCAACCAAAACAATTTCTATGTACTTAGCTTGTTTCAAAATCAATTAAGGACCATTTTAAAATGCATAAGTGCATGCTAAGTTGAGTCCCTGCTGAGTTTAAGGCTCAACAATTGGAAAAGGAAGTGAAGATATTCCAAATTCAACCAGCGGTTTTGCAAAGTGCTTGATACAAAGTTTAGAATCAAAACTGTTTGCATGAATATTACAGAATATTTATCAACATGAAGAACTGTAGTCAAGGAATAACTTCTAATTCCTATCTTCTTACTCTTTCATTATGTAAAGGCCTTGACAGAAAACTTGTAACGTTGTAGGGTTTTATAATATTGCTCTGCAACAATCTACAAACCATCCCACTGAATTTCTTCCCCTGACGATTAACTGTCGCACAGCATCACATTCTTTAAAGCGAAACTTGTTTCTGTAACTTAATTTTTAAAATGTATAATTTAACAATTTTAATAGTGAGCATGGCAGGTTTTTACAATTTTGTTCAGTTTTGGTTTCCCTCCAATCGGAAGGATGTTGTGAAACCTGAGAGGGTCCAGAAAAGATTGACAATCATATTTACAGGGTTAGACGATTGGAGCTACATGTACAGGCTGAATAGGCTAGGGTTATTTTCGTTGGCGCATTGGAGGCTGAGAGGTGACTGCATAGAGGCTTATAAAATCATGAGGGGCATGGATAGGGTAAATAGGCAAGGTCTTTTCCCTGTGGTAGGGGGTTATCTAGAGGGTATCGGGTTTAAGGGGAGAGGGGAAAGATTTAGAAAGGCACCCAAGGAGCAATCCTTTCGTGCAAAGGGTGGTACGTAAATGGAATAAACTGCCAGAAGAAGTGGTGGAGGCTGGCATAATTACAGCATTTAAAAGGCATCTGGATGGGTATATGAATAGGAAGGGTTTAGAGGGATAATGGGCCAAATGCAGGCAAATGGGACTAGATTAATGTAGGATATCTGGTCAATATGGATGAGTTGGACTGAAGGGTCTGTTTCCATGCTGTATATCTCTAGGACAATAGATGCATTGGCAGTAAGCAAATTGGGGACTGAGATAGAGGATGCTTTTCTTTTTTCTCTATCTCCACAACTCCTAGTCTAGCAACTATGTGCTTTACAACTCAACAAGACAGATGAGTGGTGGAGCTACCAAGCCACTCGATGATGGATGTAGAAGACACCGACCATCCATCTGCATTCCTTGTCCTTTATCACCATTGCTTCCGCCAATTATTATTCGACATCGAGAAATATTGATTTATCAGTCAAGGACAGCAGTATGCAGTCATTAGTAGGCTTCTTTCCCTGCAGTTGACCTGCTGCCATGAGACTTCATGGGATGTGCAGTCAATCTTGAGGACTCCCAGGGCAACATGCTCTCACTGTGTATCACCATGTCAATGATGGTAATTAAGAAGTCTGGGACACAGTCTGGATGTTCCACGGGTATGACTGTCAGGCCACTGCTCCTCTAGTCTGAGAGACAGCTCTCCAGTTTTGGCACTTGGTCACAGATATTGGGAAAGAGGACTTTGCAGGGTTAAAAGGTCAGAGTTAGTCACTGTCACTTTCTGGAGCAGAGGTCAATACCCAACGGTCGATCCAGTATAATTCCTTTGAGACGTTATGGCTTTGATACAACCAAGTGGCTTGCTCGACATTTTCAGAGAACAGTTAAGATGAAGCATAATGCTGTGGAACAAGAGTCCCATGTGGGCCGGGCAAAGATTTCCTTTTCCATCTTGGTTAATCAGATATGTTTTTACAATCAATAATGGTTTTGCAGTCATCATTAGATGTTTAATTTCAAGCTTTTAAAAAAATCATGTTCCATCATTTGGTAGGATTTGATTCCAGGTGCCCAGATCTCCAGATGATCAGTTCAGCAACACCACCATGTCTTTATTTCCTGTCAGGTATGGAAGTGTGTGTCCACATACAGCAACTCCTGGAAAACATTAAGTTTGGTTTGATAAATGGCATGCAAAACTCATGCCACATGAATGTCAGGCAATTCCCACCTTCAACAAGCGAGAAGATGAGCATTCTATTTTTATATTTCAATAGCATTACCATTGCTGAATTGGCCAGTTCCATCTGAGGACCACAAATACTGAACAAGCCACATAAAAAAAATGTGCACCTAAGAGGTCAGATACTGGGAATTCTGTAATCAGTAACTCACCTCCTGACATGCCAAAGAGTGTCCATCATTTACCAGCTACATGTCAAGAGCATAATGGAATATTTTTCACTTGCCTGGATGAGTGCAGCTTCACAGCATCCAGAACAAAGCAGTGTCCTTGATGGGAACCACATCTAACGTCTTCGCCACTATCACTCAGTGGCAGTGAGAATGTGTATAAAGTATGAGTAGGTAGGGAAAGTAGTAAATTTAGGGTTGGGGGACAAAGGCTCAGCTAGCAAACTGAGCAGTAAACAATGAGGTGCTGGAGGCAAGGATAGTGGTTAAACAAAATAAAGAACATCCTTGTGTAATGCCAGTTAACGAGGTAAAGAACATCCACTGCACAAAGCCAGATGGCTTAATCTTTATAGTTGATGCTTACAGATTGTAACAGTCACCCAATCAATGAAGATGTTGCCTTATTTGGATGCTGTTCCCTGTAAGTGACTATATAATTGCTCAAGAATCTGCTGTTTGAGAGAAGACCATGAACTCATGTCTTTGTGTACACTGGCGATCGCTCTCTCTTTACCTTTATTCCTAGCCATGGAGAAAGTAGAGCCATACTGTGTCTGAGTGTTTGCTTCGACTGATACGGGAATATGGGAATGGAACAAAGCATCTATAAGACCTGCCATGCCAACTCAACGAGGCTCCTTCAACATCACCTTCCAAATACACCTCCAGTAATTATAAGGACAAGAGCAGAAGACACATAAGAACACAACCACATCAAGCTTCCCTTGACTGTGCACACCATCCTTACATGGAATTTATCATTCCCTCATGTTGCTAGGTCCAAATCCTAGAACACTATTTCTTAAACAGAACTGTAGTTACACCTAAACCACAAGTCTGCAGCTCACCATCACTTTCTCAATGGAAATTACGAATGGGCAATAAATGCTGGCCAAACCAGAATTGCCAACATCCTGCAAGCGATTAAAATGAAAGTAGTCTATAAAGGGACCACTGGGGTGACTAGTCACAAACTAGTCCAGGATGTTGGATCTCTCCCTTCACAAATGAGTGTTATCTGATTGCTCCTTGCATTGTGCCTTTATATCAAGAAAATGAAAATACTTCTAGCAGTCCCAGAATCAGGCAACTGCAGCATTCTCTGCTGATACTTAAAATACATATTTCAAATCAATGCCATTCTACTTATTAATAGTTACTCTACAACTGTCTATCTACAAAAGGGGATAAAATAAAATTTAATCTGATAAATGTTTCAAAAGTGTTTTCTTTTCCCCAAACAGATTTAATACATGTTAAGCCAAACTCTTCCAAAAAGGTGAACAATCCTGACACTTAGACTCTAGCCCCAATACGTCTATCCTATCAGGATTGCTAAATGACAACATCATTACTGCAACTTATTCTCCCTCTGATTATTCATAAAATTGGTCAACAACTATCAGAAAATATTGAGATATTTAAATATCTTGTCTATTTAATTTGCTGTGTTAAAATCAGTTAGTCCCCTTTATACCACTGTACATAAAACTGGAAAACAATGTTCTATGTACTTGGCACATAACCACAAGTGAATTAACACTGCCGTCTGAAATCCTTAAATGATTAAATAAGTTTAAAAACTAAAATGTGATCTCAGGTCAAATGATCACAAACCACACAAGCTTTATTCTTGCAGGTTTTGGCATAATCTGAATCCTTCTATTGAATTACAACTTGGTAACTTCCTGCCACATATCTGTTCAGAACAGGGAGTGTCAAAACTATGGGTTGTATGCCATACACAACCTCTGATGTTTAGACAACTTTGTTCTATTTTCACTTAGATATTTTTATTTACTAATTTATCCTGTCTGTATATCATGATTCTTGCATAGTGACGTTCTTAATGCTTTCAAATCATTAGTGACTGAATTTCACATGAGAGCAAACTGATGCATTCAAAAATGTACAACTCAACATATTAACAAGAACAATTCATACACTGCTCACAACATTCTACAGAACACACCAAATAAATCACAAAAGGTGAAGTTTGTACAGGCTTAGAGTTCAAATGTACTTCATAATATAATGCTGACACAAAATGGATCACAGATATCCATGAAAAGAATCATGGCCAACAAACTTGTATGATTTAATCTGCTCAGCATAACACTCTCGAATCAAGTTGCCTTCAACTTCTCAAAATCAAAGGAGACACATTAAGAGAGATACACAAGTAGTACAGAATAACATTCTGTATAACCATAACCACAAAATTAATTCTATATAGTTAAGCTTATTGGTGTATGAATTACTGACTGAAGGTTCAAATTCAAAAGCTAATGTGACAGAAATTCAGAACATATAAGTAACAGGTCAGATGAGCATACATCTGGGCATTCAAAGGTAGTGATGCAAGATGAAGTAAAATTCCCAAGTCTGCATAACAGGCATATGGTGTACAGGAGGCCCACAAATAATACAAGGATCGAGAAGCATTACAATTTCATTTGCAGATTGGTAACGACGACCACTACCACCACCCCCCCCCCACCACGAACGGAGCAGTTTTTTGTCGGTAAAGGTTGCAATATTTCAATGTAAAATGGACACCCAAATGGAGCCCAAGGGCATTTGCCATAACATAATTAGCCTCAGTTCTAGATCTTAAATTACATAACTTTAAAAAACTGTAATAGCTATTGTAGTATTTATGTCGCATGCCTCAACAAAGACTTACAATCTTCTTACCAGGTTAGCAAGTAATTTCTTTGAAAATTTTAAACAGGTTTAATAAACAAACTGATAACTTGCAGTTGCAGAGCAACTTCTGTACACATTCGAGTCGAGCATATAGTTATGTGGGACTCATGCCTGCTGGCCATTCAGTGATATCCTGATCCTTGGCTCATTAGTATACTCAAGTCTTTAAAGTAGAAACACAACAGCTATCTGTTAAGTAAGGCCTGAAATCTTAGTTTAAGTTTCAGAGAGAATGTAGTGAAGGTCAAAGTGGCAATGGCGGTCACCCATGCATGCGCAGGTGGTGCCAGTGATACTTGATTACTGCAATAGAGCCTTTACCGCCGCGCGCGCACGCACGCACGCACACACACACACAGATTACTTACCATTTATGACACTGAGACACGATGCATCTTGTATGGTTCTCCAATGTTCACAGCATGTGCAGTGAATAATTGCTTGTTTTTCAAATAGTGAATTTTTGAGCAGGCAGAGGGTGCAACTGGCTCAGGCAACTCCAGGGACATGCTGGGGTTTGTGACCTACCCAAAAAATAACTTACTGACAAACTAATTTGCTCATACCCTGACCTGGGATCATCTTGTAGATCAAGCAGTGAGGACTGAATAGCAAACTGCAATCAAAACACAAACAAATTTTAGTTCCTGCCTCTCCTGGCCCTCACCACGTTTATACAAACTGCTCAGATTGGTGAAAGGTTGGACGTGGCATAACAATGTTGGGACTACTGTCATTTATTATTTGCTCCTGGTAGCTGCCGGTCTATCGCTTTGCCAGCAACATGCCACTGCAAACCTTGTTTCGGCACATGCAGACACTGCGCCACCTAGCAGTGGCATTGACACTAAATGCAACCCTCAGCTGAGGCAGGGCTGACTGTATAAATGCCACCCTCAAATTCCAGCTTATTCTGTCACTTACAGTGACTGGAACAATGTGCACTCAACCTGGTATTACAATCAATCACACACAAAAAAAGTCATACACTTCAGCTGTAATTAAGCTGAATTTGCATTAAAGACCTGGTTTGATCAAACAAAAACAGTAAAGTGCTTTACCATCTCCCATTCTTTTGGAAAGAAAAGCACCACAAAATCTGACCTTTTCTTTTTAAAAAAAGACTACTTTGAGAAAATGTATTTAACTTTCACTTTCCAAATAGGTTAAAAAAATTAAACCTTTACAACTTTGGGACTTGCACACTAAGATGTGCAATGCCAAATATACAATAACAATTACCTATGCCTTTGCAGCTTCACAAGATAAAATGCAACCAAATAATACCCATACACAATTCTCCAAAAAGATAAGTTTACAGAGCCAGTCAAACTGTTGTTCTAGCACACTTCTTGTTCTAGGTACAAAGCAGAGTGGAAGGTGAAGTGTGAGGTGGACAGAGATGCTTCAGGATGATTTGGACAATTTGGGTGGGCAAATATATGGCAAATGACGTACAAATGTGGGTAAATGTGAAGTTATTCACTTTGGTAACAAAGTAAGACAGATTATCTGAATGGCTATAAATTGGGAAGGGTGGAGGTGCCACAAGACCTGGATGTTCTTGTACACCAATTTCTTAAAGTAAGCATGCAAATGCAAGCAGGTGGAGAATGCAGCAAATGGTATCTTGGCGTTCGCCTTGCTGTAAATACACATGGAGTATTGTATGCAGTTTTGTTTACCTGAGAAAGAATGTTCTGGCCATGGAGAGAGCACAACAAAGATTTAAGACCGTAAGATACAGGAGTAGAATTAGGCTATTCAGCCTGTCATGTCTGCTCCACCATTTGATCATGGCTAATTTATTTCTCAACCCCAACGTCCTGCCTTCTCCTTGTAACTCTTAGACTCCTAAATCAACAACCTCTGTCTTAAAGACACTCGGTGACTTGGTCTCCAAAGCCTTCCGTGGCAATGAGTTCAAGAGTCACTACCCTCTGACTGAAGAAATTCATCCTTATCTCAATTCTAAAGATCATCCCTTCACTCTGAGGCTGTGCCCTCAGATCCTATTCTCTCAGACTAGTGGAAACATATTCCCCTTGTTCACTCTATACAGTTAAAAATCACAACACCAGGTTATAGTCCAACAGGTGTATTTGGAAGCACTAGCTTTTGGACTGCTGCTCCTTCATCAGGTGGTTGCGAAGAATAAGACCATAAGACACAGAATTTATAGCAAAAGGTTACAGTGTCATGCAACCGAAATTATATATTGAACAAACCTGGATTGTTAAGTCTTTCATCTTTTAGAATGGGTTGCAGGTTTTGGTTTATTGATATGTAAATCCCAGTTTCAAATGATGCCATATAGTGTTGTGTGAACCTCAATAGTTCTCAGGACCTCAAACGTTATGAACTCTTCAGCGTATTTAGTTTTCTACATCAGCTATATTCTGAAATCACGCGGTCACAAGAATTTGTTAACATATTTATATCAAGTAATTTTAGGGAAAAATAAAATCACAAAGTTAACAGATTTAACAGCTTAACCCTAAATTTGGCTACCACAAATGACAGATGTATAGTGATCATAGCACTACCCTAAAGATTGTACTTTCAGCTGTACAGTATCTTGAAAAATTCAGACAATAATAACAGGAACTATTCGAATGCAAGCTCTGCATATAATTCAAATAGTCTCTAAATATGATGCAAATATTGAAGAATAAAACTTTCTATTGTTTTTCCATGTTTGAAGAATACACAAAAATTTCATCTTCACACCATTTCAACTTGCTGGAATATTGCTACAAGTTGCCTTTTTATTACTCATTTGTTCACTGCAGTTAGTCTATTTCTAAGTGTTCACAGCTTCTCTTCTACTTTATTCAACCTCCACTGTCTTCCAATGTATGCACATCTAAGGCTTCTCAATTTTAAAAATATGGATGGAAAAATAATTCCTCAGAAACAATGATTTCAATACAACAAAATAAAACAAACATAAATGCCTTAAATATCTTACTCAGAACACTTTTTGCAGTAGATGCAACTTTCACAATTAGACATGTGCACTATATAACTCTTAAAGGTGATAAACTGAAAACTACATTGTAAACCTTAACCTAAATGAACTGTATAGGTAAAATTACATTCTGTCCTCACAGGTTAGTTTTAATACAGAGAGAAAAAAATTCCTTTTAATGTTAAAGCAAGTTTGCCTTCTTCTGAAACTTCCTTTTCAACATATCTGTAATACTGCAATGAATGTTGAACATTATAATTTGATATATACTGGTGGAAATCCACAATTCTACACACAAACATCCAGATTCACTACAATTTCACACAGGAAATCACAACTAGATAGACTTCATCTCAGCCTGGCTGGTGACTAGAGTCCCTAAGGTTGTAGTTAGATATTATATGAACATTTAGAGCACCTGTAATTAGCTCTTAAAAATAAGTACATCAATTAGTTGTGTGAAGAGGTACTTTAACTCATCATCATTGTATTTTCACTTGCTGAATAGTTTGCGCTTCTTCTGTGTAGCAGTGACCCATCTACCTCCACAGAAGCACTACAAATAGTCAGCACCTGCTGTAATCCTCAAAAGTATATACCATATAAAATTACTGTAATCAAATATCCTAAATTTCAATTAAGCAACCAACTGCAAGAAAACTATGAAAGTTGGAGCTAAATAAAGCTATTTAAAAATACTTTAATTTATTAATAAAGAATAAACTAAATTGTATATTAACTGAAAGAGAAAGCTTCATGACAGGCTTTGATTGCAAGGTGTTGATAAACGTTAATTGCTGAAGCCAAAAAGGCAAAACAAACTGCATGACACAACATAGTACACCTTTAAAAAAAGAATACACTGAAAAAAGTAAAAGTATTACTTCTGCAAATTTTTACCCAAAAATATTGCATTATATTATTTAAAAAAGACAAAACACTTCAACTTTGATGTTACAAAATTTGCAATGAATTTTAACTTGTCCCCATACAACATGTTTCACTTAATGGTCTTAGCATTAACAAAGTACAATCCACTTTAGGTATACAGTCTTAGGGCATAAAGATTGCAAATAAGAGATTATAGGAAGTGCAACAGTTTTAGCATTTCTCTATACATCATGCTCCACTCCAAGATACCTCAATACAATTTCAATAACTGTGATTCACAATGTCATCGAGTCATACCCATTCTAGTTTCTAGCCCCCTCAGTGTACTATAGTCAAAAGACCTTAGGCTGTAACGTTATCACATTGTGCCTCTGCAGCAACTTCCCCAAACTTTAATGTAACCCACAGCACTTATTCCTAGACCTGGAGTGCGTTATAATTCACGTTAAAGAATACGTTGGAATTACCTGAATTTATACTATTTGCTGAAAACTATAAAACATAGCTGTCAGTAATGCCTTCATTACCCTTTGTAAAATCTATAGATCCAGACTTCATTTAATTACCTTGTTATGGAAATGGAGATATCTTATGGAGATATCTTCAATTTCAACTTGGGCCTGAATATCAATATGCTTTGAAACACTGCCACTTCACAACCAAGGTATACAATTCAATGCAAATTAACTATTCATTACTTTTTGATACATAAATTACATTCAAAAAACTAGCTTAATTGAGTCATCTAGGAACTTTAAAATGTTGAAACAGCAATATCGCATGGTAAACTTTGAAAGACAAATGCAACCACAAATCACAATAACAGGGAGACATAGAAAACTCAAAACAATTTAAGAATCTAAAATGCAACAGTAATGTAAAATTCAATGGTCCTTTTATAAAAGAGTCGAAAAGCATGGCGATGGAAAAAGCACAGAAGGTCAGGCAGCATCCAAGGAGCAGGGGAGTAGGTATAAGCCCATTTTTTTTTTTTTTTAAGTAAAATGGTGAAATCGTGAAACAGAATACATCTTTCAAAACCTGCAGTGGGCCAGATTTGTTTCAAAATAATGGGGCCATTGATGCTCAATGCTGATTATGTGCAATTAGCATAGCAACTTCAAGTCAAGGGCAAGTGCATGCTCAGATGCTATGCTAAAACAAACATGGTCTGATATATTCTTACCAAATCATTGCAATTCATTAATTTATAAAGTAACTAACATCTTTGTTGATGCCATCAAAAGCTTGTAGGAAAGTTTGCCTCATCACAAAAACACTAGTGTGTTTCTCACTAGTCTTTTCTCTCTCTCTTTTGATGGTAGCCATTGCTGGCCCCTTTCAGTCAGGCAATGAAACCAACAGGAAACCAAGGACTTAACCACAAGTGCCAATGACACCACTTCAAGAAACCTGCTGACAGGAAGACAGTTATGTAATCCTGGAACTAGAATTCAAATCAAGACTCTCTTGGGACAAAAGCCAGGTCCCACCTTCATCAACTTCCTCTATTATCATGTGGCATGCATTTGTTTTCAAGCAATTGCCTTTCTGTATTTGTTGTTAGTCTCTGATCAAATTAACTAATTCTACTTCTGAAGATAATACTTATATTTCATGTAAAATTATCAAGTTAGATAATTCAGCTTTACAACAGGCTAACAAGGAAAACTTCGGAGTTCTCAGTGGTTCCAACTCTTCCATCAAAATATAATTGACTTACACAAAGGATTCTAAGTAAAAAACACCAATTGACAAATCATGACAACTGTACAAACTCTCAAATTGTGGCCAACTCATCAAAATGGATATCCAACAAAAATGTAACCTCTGGTTACTACTGAAAGGATGTTATTGTAAATTGAGGGGAAATGCATGCATTTTCACCCACCTTCGTCATATCTCAATTAAAAAAGGGATAGTTTGGTGTGTCATTTGCTAGACCCTTTCCTATACCATTCAGCTCAATATATTTTAGTACTCTTAACTAGCTGGTAACTGCAGAGTAAAAGAAACAGCCAGAAGCTGAGTGAACAAGACTTAAGTGATCCTGGAACCAATGCATTTCCTTAACCAAATTAAATTTTTAAGAGAGAAAGAAACATGAATGTTGAAGAAGAATGGTAAAATAAAGTCAAGCCAAGTAGAGAGAGGAAAATAAACAGCAGAAGTTTTGTGCCGAAAGGCAGAATAATATCATTATTAATTTTGAAATTACCAACAATTGGCTACATGAGGGAAGAAGATTGCATAGTTCAAATTGATCAAAATTTATCCCTTTCTGAACCTGAAGTTAATTAATTGTACTAACAAAGGTAGACAGTGTAATGTAGTAATGTCATTGAATTACTATCCGTCAGCCCAGGATAATGCCCTAGGATCAGAGATTCAAATTCCCACAACAAATTGAAAATTAATTACTTAATTCAAGGGGTTCTTATGGAACAGGTTGTTCTGGCGCAGAGATAATGCCCCGACCTCTGAGCTAGAAGGTCTTGGTTCAAGTCCCAACCATCACAGAGATGTGTCATAACATGTGTGAACAGGTTGATTAAAAAATACTGAAAGTGAAGTGTGCTAAGTTCGAGCCTTAACATTCTGAGGCCAGTTTAACAAACAATGTGCAAACCAAGCAAGATTTTTAAAAATATTCACAAGTTAAGAGTAGGATGCCTGGGATGGCAGGAGCAACATACGAATGAAGACTGGAGTGACCAGGACTATATTCACTGGAGTTTAAAAGAATGAGGGGGCTGGGAGGAGATCTCAGAAACCTATAAAATTCCAGAGTTAGACAGGATAAGTGCAGGAAGGATGTTGCCAATGACTGGGGACTCCAAAATTAGGGGTCATAGCCTAAGAATGTGTGGGAAGCTATTTAGGACTCAGCAAAGGAGAAAAGACTTTGCCTATAGAGAAGGCGTGGAGCCTGTGGAATTTCTCTGCCACAGAAAGTGATTGAGGCCAAATCACTGAATGTTTACAAGAAAGAAGTAGATATAGTTTTAAAGGCTAAAGGTTTAAGAGGAAAAGGAAAAAATGGGTACGGAGTCGGATGATCAGCCATAATCATATTGAATGGTGAAGCAGGCTCAAAGGATCAGCTCCTAATTTCACTGCTTTGATGGAATACCAACCTGTTAAGTATCTCTTAATTCCCTCAACCTGCTGGCTTCCTAATACGCAATTAAGTGCTTATTAACGCACCAATGTTTATCCAGCAAGAGCCAAACTGATCTGCTCACTAGCTTTCCAATGGAACAATGTTCCAAAAACAAACACATGAGAGTTTTGACATGGACAAGGCAAGCTGCAAGCATTCCAAGTTTTCATATAATCACTAACTACATAGCCATGAGATCAAAGGTAACCTCAGAACCATCGCACACCTTCATACTTAATTACGTAGATATAAACCAAAAGTTCAGAAAGAAGATACAGGTTTCCCCCACTGTCTTACAACAAAATTATTTTATCTTTACACCACTTGTTAATTTACATTGAATATTCCACTCAACAGGAAGGAGACATTGAAACTTGATCACGGAGCATGTATAGCATGAAACCAGGCAAGTGAAGCTTTGATATCTAAGTAGTACTATACGTTTTAAAAATGCGCAAGTTGTTTTTTCACCTGTCTTCAAAATCAAACCTTTTAACTACTTTGAAATCAAGTAATCTGGAATCTCGACGTGATATACTTTTAACAGTCTAAGATGTTGGGAGTTCAAATATGACCTAGGACGTAAGCTATCTTCCCAACCACTGGAAGGACAATTAAGACACGAATCATCGTGATATTTACCAAGCAACATTTGGCATGATTAATTGTAGGGTATGTACCAAGAGACCATAACAACTACTTTATAATATGCATTCTAAGTTCTAGTTATTACTTACAGAAGTTATGATTTGTTTAGAAACATGCACCATAGGATAGAAACTGATCTGATAGAGCATTTTTTCTATATAAAGCACAATCTTTAGAAAATAACATTGTACCATGCAGAATTTACAAAGACAATTTCCTCCCCTCCTTTTGGATAGCATAGCATCAAGTTCTAGCTAAGCCTCCAGATGTCCAACAGCCCAATAAGTATATCATCTAAGGGGCAATTCACATTTAACCATGAGAACAATGGAGACTGAGGGTGGAGTGAGCAAGAGGAAGACCGAGGGTGGGGTGAGCGAGATAAACACGGTGAGAGACACAGAGACAGACAGAGTGAGAGAGAAAGAGAGCGTGAGAGAGAGAGCGAGAGCAAGTGCGAGAGCGAGCGTGCGAGAGCGAGCGTGCGAGAGAGAGCGTGCGAGAGAGAGCGTGCGAGAGAGAGCGTGCGAGAGAGAGCGTGCGAGAGAGAGCGTGCGAGAGAGAGCGCAAGAGCCAGACAGACACACATAAACTGGGGGAGAGAGTGTCCTTCATGCAGTTTCAGTACCACTTCAAATTGCACCATTTAATCATGACATACACTTCACATAATGCAAGATAAATATTGAAAAGGCTTACCTGAATGGCTTTGAGAGGTCATCATCTAGACTGTCTACAGCTGTAGCAAATGCTAATGGGTCAAATTTTCCGAACGTGTAAAAGGGCAATCCTCAGCAACTCCAACACTCCAGGCATACATACAAATTTAGTGAATGAATAATGTCTTGGTCAGTAAAGCATCGTGTACTGCAGTCAAGGTAATATTGTCCAACTAAGCGTTTGCTTCACTGTACTTCCAACTGTGAACCTATTGGAAAAAACAATCTGGGTTAACGGTGATTGAAAAAATAACTTCCTAACCAAACAAAGTCGAATGCATTTTCAGTATCTTAGGACTGATCAATATATTTTCAAATAAAAACCACTGGGGACAAGAACCAAAAATAAAAATATTGCTTAGTTACAAAATCATGTTGCATTTGTATTTTGTAAATGAAACACAATGAAGTGCGCAAGCAAAACCATATGCTAAATTAGGAGAAAGTGAGGTCTGCAGATGCTGGAGATCAGAGCTGAAAATGTGTTGCTGGAAAAGCGCAGCAGGTCAGGCAGCATCCAGGGAACAGGAGAATCGACGTTTCGGGCATAAGCCTTTCTTCAGGAAGAAGGGCTTATGAAGGGCTTATGCCCGAAACGTCGATTCTCCTGTTCCCTGGATGCTGCCTGACCTGCTGCGCTTTTCCAGCAACACATTTTCAGCATATGCTAAATTACACAACTTAAATTATGAAAATCAATAACTGGTTCCTCTTCTGTTGATCTGATTTCTCCAGCACTACAACCCCAAGAGATCTCTGTGCTTCTCCATCTTATTGACAATTTTTTTTTAAATCACTGGTGACTTCAGCTACACCATCCGAAACTCTGGAATTTCATCGTCAAGTTTTTCCTGTTCTCTAATCTCAGGAACATAGCCCTTAAAAACTATTTCTGTGACTAAGTTTTATCACCTGTCACAATATCTCTTGACAGTACTGGGCATGGCTCAGTTCGGAACACTCAACTTTCAGCTAGAAGTTTGTGGCTTCAAGTCCCAAACCATAGATTTTGCTTAAAAGTTTAGGCTGATTTTCCTCAATAGTACTAAAAGCAATGCAGTACTCCAAAAGATATGATCATTAGATGTGACATTAAACAAAGGCTCCATTTGCTTCACACGGCACAAAAGATTTGATTTCATTGCTCGATTCTGAAAACGAATCTACTGCAGGTTGCAAATGAACCAATATAAATAAAAATCCTTGGTTCAAAAATGGACAAAAGAGCTGAATCCCAGATGGGAGGAGTGTGTTGGCTTTGACATCAAGGCTATGTTTGACCAAGTGTGGTATCAAAGAAGCCTGTCAAAACCTGAGTCAATGTGAATTGGGGAGATTTTTCTATTGATTGGACTAATTTAACACATAGGAAGATAGCTTGCTTGTTGTAGGACAGTAGTCACTACAGAAGTTCCTCTGGGTAGTACCGTGGGACCAACCATCTTCAGCTGCTTCATGAATAACCTAATGCCCATCAAAAGGTCATAAGTATGAATGTTCAGAATCTCCAAGACTGCTTCAACTTTGTACTGAATGATGCTAAGAGGCCCTTCAGACCAAGTCTGTACTGCCAGAAAATATACTACTACTTTCACTAGTCTAATTTTCCCACACTAGGTCCATAGTCTTGAATGTTATATTTCAAGTGCTTATCCAAGTACTTTTTAAAGTTTGAGAGGTTTCCCACCTCAACTAACCTCCCAGATATAGTGTTTCAGACACCCACCACCTTTTGGTTGAAAAAGCTTTTGCTCTATATTTCCTGCCTTTCACTTTTAAATTATGTCCCCTTATTATTGATCCTTCACCTAAGGGGAACAGCTCTATTCAGTCTGTCCATGCCAGTCATAAATCTTAGACACCTCTATCAGATCTTCCGCGCTCTCCAGCCCCAAGGCCTTCTCTGCTCCAACACAAGCTTATCCAGTCTCTCATCATAGCTGAAAAGCTCCAGCTCAGAAGTCATTCTGCTGAATCTCCTCTGCATTCCCTTCAATGCAGTCATAACCTTCCTATATTGTAGTGACCAGAAATGCACACAGTACCTCAGCTGTGGCTTAACTAAAGTTTTGTACAACTTCAACATAATTTCCTAGCTCTTCCAATCTTATCTGCTGTGACAAACAGCAAGTGACCTGTGTGCCTTAAGTACCCTATTAACCTGTCCTGCTAACTTCAGGGATCTGTGGACAAGCACTTCAAGATCTCTGTTCCACTGAAGATCCTGGTGACTTGCCATACATTGAGTGCTCCTGGTCTTGTTTCCACTTCCAAAGTGCATCACCTGATATTTACTCAGGGTGAACACCATCTGCCATTGATCTACCCATCTGACCAATCCGTTTAGATCCTCCAGCAACCTCACACCTACCGCCTCACTGTCAACAACCCAGCCAATCTTTGTGTCATCTGCAAACATACTTACCTCTCCCATATTTTCATCATTTATGAATATTGCCAACAAAAGGATATGGAAGATATAGAATGTAGGGAAATAGACGGTGACACTTGCAAAATATCCATATTACAGAGAAGGAAGTGCTGGATGTCTTGAAACGCATAAAGGCGGATAAATCCTCAGGACCTGATCAGGTGTACCCTCGAACTCTATGGGAAGCTAGAGAAGTGATTGCTGGGCCTCTTGCTGAGATATTTGTATCTTCGATAGTCACAGGTGAGGTGCCAGAAGACTGGAGGTTGGCTAACGTGGTGCCACTGTTTAAGAAGGGTGGTAAGGACAAGCCAGGGAACTACAGGCCAGTGAGCCTGACGTCGGTGGTGGGCAAGTTGTTGGAGGGAATCCTGAGGGAGGGGATGTACATATATTTGGAAAGGCAGGATTTGGAGGGATATGGGCCGGGTGCTGGCAGGTGAGACTAGGATATCTAGTTGGCATGGATGGTTTGGACTGAAGGGAATGTTCCCATCCTGTACATCTCTGACTCTATAATAAGAAAAGGACCCAGCCTGCGGCACACCACTGCACATCAATCTCCAGTCACTCAAACTGTCTTCTACCACCAATCTCCTGTAACTAAGCCAATTTTAGATCCATCTTGCCAAGTTAGTCTGGATCCCACATGCTTTTACCTTCTTTTTCAATTTCTCATGTGGGACCTTTTTCAAAAAGGTCTTGCTGGAATCAGACCACCTGTAACAAATGCCCTACACTCAAACTCTTGGTCACCTCTCTGAAAAATTCCAACAGGTTTGTTTGGCATGACCTCCCTTTGATAAAGGCAAAAACAATGACTGCAGATGCAAAGCCATGCTGACTATCCCTCATCAAATCTTGCCTCTCTAAATGGAGATTAAATGTCCCCTCACTATTTTCTCCAATAGTTTCTCTACCACTGGATGTTAGACTCACTGATCTATAGTTCCCTGTCCTTTCTTTGCCATCCTTCTTGTAAAAAGTGGAAACATATTTGCTATCCTCCAGTCTTTGGCAACACCTGTGGCCAGAGATTTTAAAGTTCGCATCAGGGCCCCTCTAATTTCCTTCATGATCTTCCTCAGATACTCAATCTGAGTCCAAATGCAGCAAGACAAGGACAATATCCAGGCTGAGACTTAAGTGGCAAGATACAAGTCCTGGGCAATCACCATCTCCAACAAGATACTCCAACCACTATTCAATGGCATTACCATCACTGAATCTTCCATTATCAATATCTTAACAGTTACCATTGACTAAGAACTGATATGCAACAGCCTTACTAATACTGTGGCTACAAGAGCAGGTCAGAAGCTAGGAGTCATGCAACAAGTAATCCACCTCCTGAATCCCCAAAGTCCACCATCGACAAGGCACAAATCAGAATACAACAGCAGGGACGTACTACTGAATCTGAGAGTGGTTGAGGGCCCTGGGTCTATACATGATGAAATTTAGAATGATGAGAGAGGATCTCATTGAAACTTAAGAGGTCTAAATAGAGTGGATCTTGGAGATGTTTCCACTAGTAAGAGGGATCCGACAGCACAGCTTCAGAGTGATGGGAACAACCCTTTAGAACTTAAATGAGGAAGAATTTCTTCAGTCAAAGGGTGCTTAATCTGCAGAAACCAAACCATTGACTCTTTTATTTAAGACAGAGATAGGTAGGTTCTTGATTAGTAAGGGAGAAGGCAGGAGCATGGGATTGAGAAACATATCAGCCATGATCGAATGGCAAAGCAAACTCAAATGGGCTTGAATGGCCTGACTGTTTCCTTATGTTGTGGTCTTAAGAGTGAAATGGAACTTTCAATGTTTATTTGGATAAGTGCAGCTTTGGTGAGATTCAAGAAGTTTGAACTATCCAGGATACAGCAGCCTGTTTGAAAGGCATCACAGCCACAAACAAACATTCACTTCCTTCACCACTGACACAGCAGGGGGAAACTGTGCAACTCTTTAAGAGGTAATGCAGAAAGTCATCAAGGCTCCTTAAACAATGCCCTTCAAATTCACAACCACTACCGTTTAGAAGATCATGGGCAGCAGATATGTGGGAACATCATCACATTATTAGATTACTAGATTACTTAGTGTGGAAACAGGCCCTTCGGCCCAACAAGTCCACACTGACCCACCGAAGCGCAACCCACCCAGACCCATTCCCCTACAGGTCACTCCTATCCTGACTCCGAAATATATCACTGATGCTTCAATGTCCATAAGACTGCAAGATACAGGTGCAAAATTAGACAATGGTGGAATTAACTCGATTATAGCTCATATGTTTCTCAGCCCCATTCTCTTGTCTTCTCCCATAACCTTTGATTCACCAACCTCTGGCTGAAGAAATTTACATCTCAGTTCTGAAGTGTAATTTCTTCACTGAGGCTGTGCTCTTCGATCCTAGTCTCTCCTACTAGTGAACACATCTTCTCCACATACACTGTATTGCGGCATCTCAGTTTTTTGTAAAATTTGATCTATTATTGTCACATGTACTTAGGTACAGTGAAGTTTTGTTTTGTGCACATTATAGGCAGATCATACCATGCAAAGTGCATTAGGGTGATAGAACAGAGCAAAGATTACAAGGTTACAGCTGCAGAGAAGGTACACAAAGGGAGAGATCATATTTAACTTTAAAATTTGAGTTGACCATTCAAAGGTCAGACAACAGCAGGGAAGAAGTTGTTCTTGAATCTGTTAGTTACATGTATTTAAACTTTTGTACCTTCGGCCTGACGAAGAGGATGAAAGAGGTCTTTGATTACGTTAGCTGTTTTCCCAAGGCAGCCAGTGGTATAGATGGAGTTAATGG